>NC_056741.1:180364985-180459985 GCF_019279795.1 Protopterus annectens | reverse complement strand
ACTACATTATACAGAGAACATGCATCCCAGACTTATGATATTTGTCTCTAAATATGTTAGCAGTAGTAGTATTTGTACAACAACTTATTCAGCTTATCTACTCACATTATTTGGATATCTCTGTATTGTCATGCCTTTGTCCACCCACTTTGTCTGGCTTGTTCCAGATTCATTGTACTAAAGGGCTCTGAGCATACCTCTCCACTGCCAGGCTGTTTGCCACATGCCCAGGTGTATGGCCCACACATTGGTTCAGTTCCAGAGTATATTTGTATTTGTCTGCTTAGGTTCATAGGTTCATAGGTTTATACTAGGCTATCTGCCCTAAGGCATTTATAAGCCTAGCCCAAATTTTTGTGGCTTACGCCACCCCTTATATGAAAAAATACTGTGCCCATTAGTTTGTTGTGCCTCTGTCCAGCAGTGACACAGATATGATTCCCGGGGTAAACCTACGATCTCCCATCCACAGGTCTAGATTTCTCTTGAACAGAGTCAGCGAGGTGCTCTGCCTCACATGGACTGGGATTTTATTCCACAGCATAGGGAGTCTCTGAGTGATAAATCTATCCCTCCAGCACGTCCTATTTATATCCGTGCTAAGGTTTAATTCACTTGCGCTTGTGGTTTTGGTGGATTTGGATTTTTGAGGTGGAGCATGTCCATTAATTCGGGTTGGACATGGCCTTGTATGTCAGGCACATGTCACCTCTGAGCAGACGGTATGCGACTGAATAGAGCTGGAGTTTCTTCAATCTGGCAGCATATGACAGATTTTGGAGTCCTTTATCCTTTTGGTGAGGAACTTTTGGGGTCTCTCCAATTGCTGCAGATGTCGGGTGAGATACATCCCGAATGGGGCATTGTACTCGATCATTGGTCTGATAAGTGAAGAGTACAGGGAACAATGACCTCACTAGATCTGGATGTGAATCCCTTCATGATCAGGTGGGCAATGTAGAAGGTCTTTCTAACCACTTTAGCAATGTGAGTGTCAAAGAAAGGCCACTGTCAACCTGGGTCCCCAGGTCCCTGCTAACCTCTTCTGTGCTTAGTGGATTGCCACCTACATGGCAGCTTGGGGTTACCTTGTTTTTCCGAAGGGTATGACTATACATTTTTGGCGTTTAACTTCAGGCCATGGCTCTGGCACCAGCTATCTATTTCCGTGAGTCCCTTCTGAAGGATATCCGTGTCCGATGCACTTTCCACTATGGCGCCCAGTTTGCAGTCGTCTGCAAACTTTGTCAGCCAAAGTCCTCCCATGTTGGCCTGTACGTCTGAGAAGTAGATGCCAAACAATAGGGGCCAAGGACCGAGCCCTGTGGGACACCACTTGTGACCGGCTTGGAGTCTGACAGCGCCAGCAACTCTAACCCTGTGGGTTCTGTCCTTAAGCCAGTTTGCAACCCATCTTGTGACATATGGGTTTACATTTAAGCTGGTAAGTTTTTCTACAATACCCGAGTGGGGTATTGTGTCAAAGCCTTTGCAAGGTCAAGGTTGGCTGTATGGACTGCCTTTCCCTCATCAATGGCCTTGGTGACTGTTTCGAAGAAGTCGACCAAGTTCAAAAGGCATGATCTTCCCTTGACAAAGCCAAACTGGGTCGGGTCCAATGTCTGCAAGTCCCCTATATCTTTGTTTATGAGCTCCATTATGATCCTCTCCATAGCTTTGCAGACTAGACTTATTAAGCTTATGGGGCGGTAATTACCAGGGTCCGTAGAGGCGCCGCCTTTGTGGAGTGGGACCACAGTTGCCGTACGCCACTCCTTGGGCACGTATCGTATGACACCATCCGGTCCCATTGATGCTGTGTTTTTAGCTTTAGAGAGAGCAGCTTTCACCTGCGCATTTGAGATGTCCGGGAGGCTACACTCGGCTGGGATAGTTATCTCTCCTTTAGGGGAGAGGGGTGAAGTTTGCACTGAACCTGTCTGCCAGTATGTTGGCAATGTCTGTGGGTTCAGTGATTTTTGTATCATTTTGGACTAATTCTGAGCATATCTGGGAGTTTCCACCCAGGTTCCTAACATAGCTGAAAAAGGCCTTATGCTGAATCACTGTTATGATCCCAGGATTTATGTCAGTATATAATGACATGACATGTCATTTCCCAGCCACATATCCTTCAGACAGTTCTGTTGATATGCACCCTTTTGCTGTACAACCGTTTGGTTCTGTCAGCTATTTTCTACATATGTCCCTATATGTGCCCCATTTATCTCCCTCTGTACAGACATTTTGTACATGTTTCTTTCAGTTAGACGTTATAGTTGTGTTTCCGGGTTATGCACTGCATGTTTTGTGAATACACATATATATTTTTTAATATATCTATACGTATGAAGAGAAATGTTTATATACATATATATATATATATATATATATATATATATATATATATGCCCTCAGTCATAAATTTATATGTGTATCTGTATTTTAGGTATGTGTGTTTCCACATATACGTCTATATGCAACACGTGATTTATTCTACAGATCTTTCACATAGTGGTGGTATACCTGTATTGCATGATAACTTTGGCAAAGCAACAGTGACTTGTACAGCTCAGATGGTGTATCAGTATGGGGCTCTGACTGTGGCGTACAGGGTCCTGGGTTAAAGACTTGGGAGTGACAGTTTTATTTCCATTAATGTTAAATAACCAGACTGCATGATATGGTATGTACAACATCATGATATTCTATGTCTCAAATGGCTTGGTGGTTAAGTGCTTTGACTATGGGTTCTTGGGTTTGAGACTTGGCATTGACATTTTTTTCCATTCATTTAAATAACCAGACTGCATGATATGTTAGGCTAACATCATGCTATTCTACATCTCCAATGGCTTAGTGGTTAGGTGCTTTGACTATGGTGTATGGGGTCCTAGACTTGGGAACTGACATTTTTTTCCATTAATTTAAAGGACCAGACTGCATGATATGGCAGGTAAAACCTCATGCTATTCTACGTCTCAAATGGCTTAGTGGTTATGTGCTTTGACTATGGTGTATGGGGTCCTAGACTTGGGACTGACATTTCTTTTAATTTAATGTTAAATAACCAGACTGCATGATATGGTAGGTACAACATCATCATATTCTATGTCTCAAATGGCTTAGTGGTTATGTGCTTTGACTATGGTGTATGGGGTCCTAGAGTTGGGGCTGACATTTGTTTTCCATTAATTTAAATGACCAGACTGTATGATATGGTAGGTAAAACATCATGCTATGCTAGCTTTCAAATGGCTTAGTGGTTAAGTGCTTTTATTATGGTGTATGGGGTCCTGGGTTCAAGTGCTGTTTGTGTTTGTGCTACACTTTAAACTTTATTGCAGAGGGAGGACAAAATATATGTGTTGTAATTATTTTACCAGGGGTCCGGACATTGATTTCTGCTCCTTTATCTGTGGGGGGTGATTGTGTGTAAGTTGTAACATGACAGGGGCTTTGCATTAGTTACACTTGCACACAATCTGGGTAGGCACTTAATGATGGGGGAACAAATAGGGACAGCTGTTATATTTTGCTGTAGGTATGGGGAATGTGTGCTATGTGCTTACTTTACTTACTTTTGTTTTTTTTTGTTTGTCCATGGGCACTAACAGTAGTGTCCGCGGGGACACACTCTCGCTGCTGAACATTTCCGTGCAGGAGGTATGTATATTGTGAGAGCTTTTCTTTCAGACACACACCTCTGCACTTGTACACATACCCTTGTACATAATAGGGCACAGCAGCACGCCTTCACACATATGCATGACGCACTGCTGTGCTGAATGTACATGGTCGCTTCTGTGCAGGAATAGCTATTCCTGCATGGAAGAATAGTGAATCCAGGGTATTGAATTTTCCTAATAAAATCTCTAGGCTAAGCAAATGCTATTGGCAGCATGATTTACTAAATTCTATCTACTGTCTTAAAAATAACAAATAAAAAAAATAACAATTACTCTTAAATTTAGATATGTAAATTATATCATACAATGAGCTAATAAAGTAGTAACTAAATATATTATTTCTTAAACCTTGCTTTCAGGGCAGGTTGTATAGAGATGCAATCACTTAAACCATAACCTTGGTCTGCTCTCAACTTTAAAATCCAATGCATTTCAGCCCAATCTATAGCATTAATCAAATATCCTCTTCTAACATTTTGTTGTATAACTTCCAGTACCAAAAATGTAAATGCATGGCCTTGACCATTCTCTATAATGTGTTTGGCAATTGCACTATAAGTTAAACGCTTACATGCACAATACAAATGATCTCTTATCCTCTCAAGTAGGCACCTATTGGCTTTGCCTACGTAGAAGGAATCTACAGATCACTCACTGGGCAACATATAGCAAGCTCCTCAGATAAGAAGATATCCTCATCTACTAAGAATTCTACAGATATATTTATTCTCATGTTTTATTTAAATACTTGTTATCTTTCACTGCCACATTTATACCTGATTGTAAACATTATCACTGTTTCTGCTATTATTTAGTTTAAATGTGAATGTACTGCTTGTAACACATTGTTCTATGTATTATTTGTTTTAGTTTTTTATGTAATTTAATGTGGAGCTTTTCCCCCTGGGCCTCCACTGAAAATGGGCTCTTTATAGGCCCAGTGGACTTTCCTGGTTAACAAATGCAATAAATAAATATAAATAAATAAGTTCTTGGTCTTACAAAGGCTGTGCCCTTACAGCATACCTTTTTCTACTCTGAGGGTGTATAAAGACTGAAGTCTCATTAACCAAACAACAAAAAGAACAGGCATTACATTTCCTTGTCCCAACCTCCCCAACAATAGTCTAAATCTCAGTTGCACTTTTCTTTCAGTGATTTCTTGTTTTTATAGCCAAAAAATAGATTAGATTCTACTAGTCTGGCTATATTTGGGCCCACTTGTAATACATGCCAATGCTTTAGTATGATATCCCTGATTTCCTGATCATCTGTAGAGTAAGGTGACATAAAGGCTATCCCTTTACATTGAAAATTAGTAGATTGGTTTGCATGTGGAAGGTGATGAAAAATATGGTTTCCCTATGGTGTTCCTATTCCTTCTGACTTCATCTTGCACTTGTATAATATCTATATCCTTATAGCCCCTTGCTAGAAACTGATTCCTAACTTTACTTAATCTATCATCAAATTCATTATTCCAAATGGTTACTCTGCTAGTCCTTAATGTTTGCCCCCTTAGAATGTTACCAAAAACATGCTTGGGGTGCATACTTTTCGATGTAAATATGTTGGATGATAGCACTCCTTTCTATGAGGCCTGGTGTAAAAACTACCGGTGTCATCTCTATTTATTTGAACATCCAAAAAAATCTATAATCAAATCTGAAAAAGTAGATCTAAATTACAGAAAACTGCAAATTGCATTCAAATAATTCACAAAAGCTGAAAGTTGTGCTTCATTTCCCTACCGAAGCATAAATAAATTGTCAATAAATCGATATAATAGAGCACATGATTTTGGCCAACTTGTGATCCCATCACATATTTTTCTTCCATACATACCTTGACCAAACTGGCGTAGCTATTGGCACAAGAAAGCACTTATCCTTATCAAAGGTTTGTTGTTTTATAACACGTGAAGTTCGATTTGCTATTTGCCCTCTGAGTTTCTGCTGTGGTCTTTTAGCCTTTTGATTTATCAAATCATAATGTGTTCGAAAACGTTTTAAGAAAATTATAAACATTACCAAACCAATTTCAATGCTGATTCATAGCTTTTAATGTTAAAATACACTTAATATTCATTGCTTCATTTAAACCTGGTGTCATAACCAAACCCAATCTCAATAACAACTAACTCTTTTTCTAATAAAGTATCTAATTTACCACATCTTCTCTGTTCTTTCACCTCTTCTAGTACATTAATAATGAGCACTAAAGTCATTGAGAAACTTAGAGGCCCAGATTCATAAATCTTTAGTGATTCGCACATGGCTGTGTACACACTGTCGTCGTTTTTTTGTATTCAGCTTTACTAGCTGCTGCTTGAACATGTGCAACACAGCCTAGGGCTGTCAATGCAGCAGTGCTAAGTGCTAATGAGGCATTCTTGGGAAAGGCATATGTTAATAAGTCACATGCTCTGTCCCTGAAACTGCTCTCTGAAAGCCAACTACACTGTTGAGCGATTAGATAAAGTGTTTGGCCATGCAAATCAGTAGAGCCATCCTGACCAATTCAAAACACAAGCATAGTGGGGGTGCGGGGGCACTACACACGACAGCTTTCTGTTAAATTAACATATTGAAACCAGCATCTAAACAGAAATGGTGGTGGGGAAACACTGAACATCAGGGAATGGTTTAAAAGTGCTGAACCTGCACAAGCATTGCTACATGGACTGGGGGTGGGAGGAAACACATGGTACAATGCTGTACCAGCAATAGTGTTACTACATGGATGGAGGAGATACATCAGACACTAGGAAATACACAGAACGACATGATGGGGATGGGGAAACACTGCACACATTAATGAACTGGAACCCTCTGAAAATTCTTCTTCTAGACGATGCTGTTTCATCCTTCATTAACATATTAAACAGCTTTGTTCCGCCTAGAACTAAAAGAGTCCAATCCAGAATTGTTCCTTGGCTTTCCAAAGATACAGTAACCCTTATGCATATCCGTGATAAATCATGGAAACTCCACCAAAAACATAAGATGCCAAACAGCCTTACTGAATATAAACGACTTTGAAATCTAGTTAAAGAACAGATTGCCTCTGACCGTAAATCCTATTACTCTAAGCTACAAAATAATCACAAATCCAACCCCAGGAAATGTTGGAGTAGTATCACAGCCCTCCTGAGTCCAAGTAGAAAGGACAACCCTTGCCCCAACCCTAACGCTCCAGACCATACCGTAGCCTCCAGTTTTAACTCCCTCTCATTGACTCAATAGCCAAGCTAACTACATCTTTACTTAAAAACTCATCTGCTCCTTCTACATCTCCCCCTCAAACTCTTCTCACTCTGTCACCAATACTACCCTCTTCCTTCCCTTCTCCCTCAAACCCATCCCTGTCAACACTATAAAACACTTCTCAATAAAATAAAACCATGTTAAAATGCCCCCGACAACATACCATCCTACTTTCTCAAGTTAGCTGCTGAGGGCATAGCTGTCCCTAACTGTATTCTAATCAGCCACTCCATCCAAGAATCCTATGTATCTCTCCTCTGGAAAAAAAGCCTTCATCATTCCCTTACAGAAAGGATGCAATAACACTGACATCTCCAACTTCCACCCCATAGCCATCCTCTCCCTTATCTCAGAAATACTTGAAAAATGTATTCACCTACAACTCTTACCTTATGTTTTAGACAGTCATCCCCTTATCCCAGCACAATATGGTTTTAGACCCAGTCACAATACCACCACTGCTCTCCTATCATTCCTTGACAATATCAACAATGCCTGCGACTCAGGAAAATATAGTATCTTCCCTTTTCTTAGACTTATTCAAGGCTTTTGATACCATTTCCCATACCTTATTACTGTATAAGCTCTTTCATCTTAATCTTTTATCCCCAACTATCAATTCATTCTCTAGTTACTTCTCAAATAGGCAACAGGCTGTTAAATGGAACAACTGTACCTCCTCCTACCTAGACACACTCACAGGCGTCCCTCAAGGTTCTATACTGGGTGCTTTGCTTTTCAATATCTTCATAAATGACTTCCAACTTTGCATCCCAAATGCTAAACTCACCCAATATGCCAATGACTCTATAATCATTTGCTCTGCTGAATCTCTCCCCACACTCTTCAAGTAACTCAGGCCACCTTCAACACCACCGAAGCTTGGATGCTAAACAATCACCCAGCTCTCAATGCATCTAAAACCAAAATCATGATATTCACCCCATCTAAAAACACCAAGATAGACAAAAACTCCTTCATTATAATAAGACAAAATATGACTCTGATTGAAGTAGTCCCCATACCAAGCTTCTAAGAGTTCTTATTGACAAACAACTAAAGTTTGACATCCACCTTCAAACTAACATCAAGAAAACTGACCAGAAACTTGGTATGCTTTACCGCCTCAATAACTATCTAGCCTCTTCAACTAAACTCACCCTCTCTACTACCTACCTCTCCCCTCTCTCATGTATGGGACTCCCATCCTCACCAATCTTCAAACCACCCTTAAAACTAAACTAGCATCCTGCTGCAATAAAATCTCAAAGTTTGCTACAAGAGCAAAATCTTCATCTCACCACTGTGACTCCTTACACTCCTTAAACTGACTCCTTACACTCATTAAACTGGCTTGAGCTCCCCAACTATCTCTCCTTCATTCAACTATCCACTGCCCATAAACTCATCTTCAAGCTTTCTCAATGCTCATTTGGCTCTTATACCCTTACCATGCACCTCCCTGACTGATCCCTCAGGTATAACAAGCAGAACCTACTGGAAGTGTATAAACCATTATGCACTCCTGGCCAAGTTCATTTATCTTTCTCCCTAGCACGGAAATGGAACTCACTTCCTCCCCATGTTTGAACTACCCAGAACCTCTCTACTTTTAAGACCTTACCCCATTCTTATCTCTCTTCTAAATGGGAATGCTCCTGCTTCCACCCCTCCTAATCTATATGCTATACTTCCACTGCTGTCAAGTATACCTTCTCAAAACTTTACCTTCCACTCAGACATCCTATTTTTACTCCTCCTCCTGACTCCTATAACTTCTTACTCTTCCTCTTTTTTTTCTTTTGTCACTTTAAATATTACAGGTTATCTGCCTCCTAGACATCATAATGCTTAATGCACCATAAACCTATAACTTTGCCATACTATACAGTTTTGATAATTTTTGTGCTTGTAATAACTTCTGCTGACTTTTATTTCTGTAATACCCTGCAGTAATCTTGATGTGATTCTTTGACTGTATTATAAAATTGTTTGCCATAAATTCTGCTGACTTATTTCTGTATTACCCTGTATTCATTTTGATGTGATTGTTACTTGTATTGTTTCTGTCTATATGCACATGGAGCTTTTCTCCTTGGACCTCCACTGAAAAAGGGCTCATACTGGCCCAATGGATTTTTCCGGTTAGCAAACTTTAAATAAATAAATAAATAAATAAATGCTGTAATGGCACCAGCAGCAGTACAGGGATCGGGGTGGAATGAACCAGCTGACTACCAGGGAATACATTGTTATGATGGCAGGAGGGAACCAAGTGAGCATTAAGGCTAACTCTTTAAAGTGCTGCAATGGCATCAAAGTCATAAAGGGGAATAGAGGGTGGGAGGATACTCTTGACCACAAAGGCCTAAGTCAAACATGCTGTAATGGGAGTATAGATAGTATTACAGGGGTGATGAAGAACCATGGGAGGATGATGATGGATACATAAGGTGTGTGTATGTGTGTTTGTGTGTATATATAAATCATTGAGTGTGTGAGAGAGTGACTGGTGGAAGATCCTACAGCCTACAAGCGTGGTAGCGCACTACCACAATGTGCAGATATGCCATGATTTTCACATTGTAGTGGTACCTGCGATTCAGGAAACATACAAATTAGCCATTAATGAGGTCCAGCCTCATTGTAGCTAGCATATTCCTGAATAGCAAATGGGCATATCTTTCTGGAAGGGCCTTTACTCACACTAAGGCCTTTAATGAATTCTTCAGATAATGTTTACAAAATACAATAATGTTATTTTTATAGCTTAAATATGCTCCTAAATTCATCAGTTTAATCATTTACTTGTCTTGTAATGTAAAAAGCTGGCCACAAAGCAACATTTACAATATAATCTAATTTCACGCTATTCTAATCAAATTTATTATGTATTTCATAAAGAAATTTAATGGAGATAAATATTATAGAAGATCTTCTCATGAATCCATATTGTTTGCAAACTCCACATGGAAAAGTTCTGTTTACTTTACTGTGCCTCAAAAAGTGTCATGTGTTTGTACGAACACATTATTCAGATTATAAATTTTCTTATAAGTAAAAAACGGGCTGGATCTTATAACTTCTATTAAGATTTGTTAACCTAAACAAACTTTCTACTTCTTTTGAAAATGTTCTTATTTTGAGCTCCATCTATATTATTACAATCTATATAACTGGAAGTACAATAATATACCCTTTGTTGTCCATTTCATTATTACTATTTCAGATGAATCAGACTTGTCCTTGCTTTCTTTAAGCCAACAGATAAAATAGGTATCGTTTTTTCAGTTCTGTTTTGTATAATCTCTTCTGTCATCTTGTCCTATTCTATGCTTCCAACTACTGATTAAATATCAAATTCCATTTTCTGTGAGCAGATGACATCAATATAAAGGTAGACATTCAGTACATGAGAGTATGCAAATTATGTATCTTCATGTATAAACTAGTTTAGTAACACAGATAAAAAAATCCATTCTTTAAGTTTTAAAATACAAATAATACTACAGTGTTCATTTAGAGCAAGTAACTTAACAGCACAGTTTTATCCTACCATTAGAATTCATTTGCTACCAGCTGGCTCTTAAAATCAATGCCTCTGTCCATTAAACATTTGCCCAGAACATCAAATAAAACTATTTCTGACAAATCTTTTTTGTGTTTATATAGAGCATTTTTAACAGCATAAACTTGTTAATATACCCTAACAGAGAAAAATGAACAAAATGCTGTCAAGGTAGAATTTGCGAATGCTAATAGTCCAAATCACAAAGTATGTAACTGAAGAATTCCCACTTATGGAAGACATTGAAACTTGCACTGACATATACATTTAGTCTGAATACATTCTTATTACTAAAGTGATTTTAGGGTATAATGCTTGTCATTATTTTTGAACTTGCAGAAAGGCTGGCAAAGTTTCTAGTTTGTAAAAAAATAACAGCTGATATCCAAACTTGAACCAAAACACAAGCATACAGAATTTATCATTGTTTCTTTTAATATTAGCATCAACTATGTTGATAATATTGACTGCAAATGTGCCCCTGACTCCTAGTAAACCCAAGGATATACAAAGTAAATTGAAAGGCACAAACAGAGTTAATAACATAATACCTGCAGAAGACACTTCAATTCTGGCTGATTACTGTTTGTGTAATGTGTAACCTAATATCAATATTCTATAACAGATAATATGGAATTCAGGAACCAGAAATAATATTTTAAACATTACAACCATGAATATTGGATATTCTGTTCTTTAACAGAAAATTTTCCAGTTTAACGTCAGACCATGATTACACCATTATATTTTGTCATAGAATTGGAAAATTAGTTGGGAGTGTTTGTTGTGTATTTAAGAGCAATACTTTGACCATAATTTCTTTCACTTCCCATTACAAACATCAGCATTACATATGACATATTGCTATTTTTGATGGTCTGCCTGAAGTGGGATGTTTATTAAAGTAACTAATCATTAACACACTGGCACAGAGTTAGTAACATTGCCAACTCATAGTACATAGCTCTGGTTGTAGCTTTTTCTCAGTGGACTATACTTTCCATCCCCATGTCTTTGTGGGATTATTTATGTGCTCCAGTTTCTCCCATGCCTGAGATACAAAAATAAGTTAATTATCATTATTCTAATTTGCTTGCAGGCTAGCATAACTTGTGTGTGTGTGTGTGTGTGTGTGTGTGTGTGTGTGTGTGTGTGTGTGTGTGTGTGTGTGTGTGTGTGTGTGTGTGTGTGTTTTATTATATCATTGTTTTTTAATTGTTGACACAAACAATATTGCTGGGCACATACATAACCCTTCCATGTTGAAAAAAAAGTTAGCAAGTCATTATCTTTCAAAAATAAAGCATAAAATGCATCACAGAACATCTAGACCCTCAGAGCTTAGCCCCGCCTGTATAATTAGATTGTGACACAGGCTTAGTAAACACATTTGACCTAAACCTCATCTAGTCATAAAACTAGCCTACTCAAGGATGTGCCCAGAAGACCACTGCATCTTGTGTAGATCAGGGGGCTGGGGATAGTGTGCTAATTACTATATATATTGTTTTTTATAATCAACCCTCTGAGATTTTCAGACTGTTGTTATAGCTTATGTGGGGACTGTAATTATTATGCTCATTAGTTTATTAATTTTCCTTACAAACCTAAAGGGTATGCACAAAAGTTCAATGCAGCTTATCTAGGGGCAGTGAGCATCAGATGCATATACAGGTGGTTATATGGTCTGGGTAGGGGCAGTGATTGAGTAGCTTACTCTACTAAATTCCCTGTTTGCATTACATTAAGACACACACAGACTTGCTTTCAAATCCAGTGATATATCACAGCAAGTTTTCATTACCACTCACATAATGCTCACATTTTCACCCTCACCAGGAAAACAAATATATGGGTGAAGTAGCCCATGTTATGAGTGGATATTCTGTTTAGATATCACAGGATGTTAACATCAATACCAAGAATGTGTTCATCAAAATTGTTTGTTCTTACATAAATCAGTGCAATCCCAGTATGGCTGTACCCCATGCATTTTTGTATTAAGTTGCTGCAGTAAACTGTTATATTAGTTTAGATGTCCCCTGCAGTCATAGCTACTGGATTCAACCACTATGCTTGCCAACTAAGGCATGACGGCTGTCTAGTCTACATACTGTATACAAACATGTCTCATGTGTCAAGATTTCCCATAATATAATGTAAAATGCCTAAACTGTCTGTCACACAATTAGCAGATACATTATTACCTGGTATGCAATGTACTACCAAATCCGTTTGCAGAACACCTGGGTAGTTATATGTCAGCACTATGTGAAACTGTTCTGTTAAGTGGTATGCCTGCATTTGTCATTGCTTGACCAATACTGACCCATGGTATCAGCATGAGAGGTACATACTTGCCACATGAGCTATAGGAGAATTGTAGTCACTGTACTCTAAACTGACACTACACACCTGTACAGTATTTATTGTCAGCTTTTCAGGGCTATAATCTGCAATGTCAGTAATGGAATGTCTCACTCTCTCTCTCCACTCCTTATCTTACTTTATTTATTACTGTTCATTATTATTATGATTTATTATTAACATATTTTGTTACACTAACTATAGTTTAGAAAAATATTGGTTGTTTATTGTTATGTTTTGTTAAGGTTTCATAATAACATACTTTGTTAAACTAACTATATATTTGATATTGTGGCTGATTACTGTTATCTTTTATTACGATGCAATATTAACACATTTGTTAAACTAACTGTGTTGTTGGCACTGTGGTTTATTTTGTACTGGCATGGTGTTACCATACTGACTGTTATATTATTTACTATGTTACACAAACTGTACATTGATATGTATTTGGAATGCTTAAAAATATGTTCCATTCTGTTAATCCTAACAATGATTTGGTTATAACTAACCTGAACTTATTGCAATACCTCATCCACCCCAGCATGTCAAGGTAGGTCGTCTTCAGCTGATCCCCCTACCTTGCTTCAACTGGCCATGGCACCAGGTCCCAGCAAGTCTGGAACCCAGACTGGTAGTGCCCCCTCCTCAGCCCATGCAATACCCGTGGTGGCTACTACCACTGCTTCAGGGGACAGGGCTCAGCCCCCCTCTGGGAGTGATGGTGGAGGGGGGGTTGTCACCTATAGCTACCAGTCCTGGTACACAGGATAATATATCCAGCATTGAACTGATGCCTCTGCCAGATTGAGCATATGCTGGACAACCTGGTGGAGCAGACCCACACTGGAGCCCAGCCTCCAGCACTACTATCCTTGGGGCAGTAAGGAGCAGTGCCAATAGTCCCATGGGTGGGGATTTGTGTCATGCTACTGTCATCTGAAGGCTCAAGGACCTTGGATTCCACAACTCCCTCCCTATCTAAATGTGTTTACTCCTTAATGTGTCACATACCACCCATGTTGGCTGTCTTGTCTGTGTTGTCTGTCTGCAAATGCATCCTCACCTATCCCACATATACCTATATCCCTACCCCAACATTCCACTCTCACCTTAAAAAAAGGCCTCTGTCCCCCCAAAAAAATATCAACCCATACATAGCTCTCCATTTCGCACACGTGTCCACTGGACACATGTAATTTGGTCCTATTGGCATATCAGCACAGTTATATTGTCCTATCACCCCTCTCTCTCTGGGGTTGAGAGTCCAATCTCATGTAAAAAAATTGTCAAAGTGCATGGTTGTTGCTGTGCAATAAATGGATAGCTATGGTTCTTTCCTATACCCTTCCTGCACATCCATACCTGCTTACCACTATGTTTTTCTCCCTGATTGCACCCCATTTCACCACTTTCCTATCTCACCATTTTTTTTCTTTATATTTTTTAGCATGCTGCTGCACGGTGCACTGCACCACACAGCTTGTTCAGCTCAGCTAAATAGAACCATACAGATTATATGTGTTTTTAAACTCATAATACATACTTGCAAAATACACATTTATGTCATATTTCAAGCCCATGACTACCACACCTGTGGACCACTGCATTAACCTGCCACACCACACAAATCTTAATTGAATAAGGTGTTTTAAACCAATCATGGTAATTTCCACCAACACACATTAGACATATCTGAGTGGAGCTGCATGCTGTGCTGCACTGCTCAATGGTGCTTACAATGTAATTATATTACACAAAGTGCAAATGAGAGTGTGCCTTGAACCCTGGTGAAATACTACAACAATAGATACACAAACACATGTTATTCCATAGACAAACGCATGCTATTCCATGTAAATGAGCACTGTGATAGCAGATAATTGTGCTCTTCACCAGCAACATGTCAATGATATCTCCTAAGGCATTATTGGCAAAATACATGTTCAACTAGAACCCTGGTGTGCACACACATCTATATAAAGCCATGCACATACTGAGGGATGTAGACAATCTGTGTCACAGCCTGTATGTGTGCAAACATATTTTGAAAATACACCTACTGCAGCAGTGACTCAGTAGCTCACACTAGTATTTGCCTTGCTAGTAGTATAGTTTGCCACACACAGATGTGGGTTCAAATCCAGTGGGGGTGTATAAATGAATATAGGGTATTGTGAAGGCAGCATTTAATGACTGAGTCATGCTCTCTGTTTCCAAACAATGCATTTCAAATTACATAGGTTCATAGGTAGGTACTAGGCTATCTGCCCGAAAGCATTTATAAGCCTAGCCAGAGTGTGTCAGCTTTAGCCGCCCCATTGATTAATTAACTGAGCCTCTGTCAAGAAGAGCCAATGAAGTGATTCCAGGCATGTATTTTCTGTTACCCATCCACTCATCAAGGTTTCTCTTGAAGAGTGTTAGTGAGGGACTCTGCCAAATGTAGTTAGGAATTTTGTTTCAAAGCATGGGGAGTCTCTGTGACAGGAATCAATCCCTCCAGCATGTTCTATTTATTGTTGTGGTGAGGTTTAGCTCACTAGAGCGAGTGGCTCACAGTGACTTGGATTTCTTTAGGTGGAGCATGTCCATCAATTCTGAGTTGGACATGGCTTTGTAAGTCAGGCAGAGATCACCTCTGAGTAAGTGATATGTCACTGAGTACAGCTGGAGCTTTTCCAGTCGGGCTGCATAGGACATATGTTTGAGGCCAGTAATCCTCTTGGTGAGATACTTTTGTGGTCTTTCCAGCTGTTGGAAGTGTCTTGTGAGGTACACCCCAAATGGGGCATTGTAATGTATGATGGGTCTGATGAGTGACGAGTAGAGGGGCACTATAACCTCTTTATTTCTAGATGCGAACCCTTTATATGGGCTACATAGAAGGTTTTCCTAACTACTTTGGTAAAATGATTGTCAAAGGAGAGATTACTATCTACGTGGGTCCCCAGATCTCCTATTACCTCTTCTGTATTAAGGGGGCTGCCAACTATGTGGTAATTCATGGGTGTTTTGTTTTTCCCAAATGGGATGACTGTGCATTTTTTGGCATTTAGCTTGAGACCATGACTTTGACACCAGGTGACCATCTCAGTAAGGCCCTTTTGGAGAATGTCCATGTCAGCCGGAGAGTCAATTATGGCTCCCAGTTTGCAGTCATAAGGGAACTTGGTTAGCCATTGTCCTCCTGTGTTTGCTTGTACTTCTGAGAAGTATATGTCAAAAAGTAAGGGTCCCAGGACCGAGCCTTGTGGGACACTACTTCTGACTGGTAGATTTGGACCTGGAGCCCGCTATTCTTACCGTGTGAGTTCTGTCTGTAAGCCAGTTGGCAACCCATCTTGTGACGTAGGGGTTTATGTTCAGGCTGGTGAGTTTTTCTATAATTCCTGAGTGATGAATGGTGTCAAAAGCCTTGACGAGGTCAAGGTAGGCTGTGTGAACTACCTTCCCCTCATCTATGGCCTTGGTGACTGTCTTGAAGAAGTCAACCAGGTTTAGTAAGCATGATCTGCCCTTAACAAAGCCGAATTGGGTCAGGTCAAGTGTTTGGAGGTTCCCAATGTCTTTGTTAATGAGTTCCATGATGATGCACTCCATAGCCTTGCAGTCCAGGCTAGTCAAGCATATGGGGTGATAGTTACCATAGTCAGTTGTGGCCCCCTACTTTGTGGAGTGGAATAACCATTGCTGTGCACCATTCTATGGGCATGTAGCCTGTGGAGAGGCTGAGGTTGAACAGTGTGTTTAGGTGGAGGGTAAGTAAATTCTGTAGTTCGTGCAAGACGCAGCCTCGGACACCATCTGGCCCCATTGGTGCTGTGCTTTTGGCTTTTGAAAGGGCTATTTTCACCTGTGCATCTGTGATTTCTGGGACACTACACTTTTCCAGTATTGTTGTGGGCCCTTTTGGGGGTGAGAGGGGGGGTGAAGTTTGAACTGAATCTGTTTGCCAGGATGTTGGCAATATCAGTAGGTTCAGTATATTCTGTGCTATTTTGCACTAGCTCAGAGCATATCTGCGAGTTGCCACTTAGATTCTTGACATAGCTAAAGAAGGCTTTGTGGTTATCTTTTGAATTCTTGGCTATTTTTCTTTCAACGTTAGCCTTGGATGATTTTACGAGGGACCTTAGTTTCTTACTGATACTGATCAGGGATGCCTTTCCTTCTTGGGATTTGCTTTTTTTCTGAAATAGTTTCCTCCTTCGATTGTATAGCCTGTTTATGGCAGGGTTCCACCAGACTGGTTTCCTTCTCTTAGGGGAGTGAGTCTTGGTTTTGCTAGGGATGGCATGATCCATATATCCTTGTAGGTGCTCATAGAGTGCATTTGTAAAGGTTCCTGCATCTTGGACACTGTTATCCTTTAGCGCGGGGGCTGTGAAACTTAATACCTCTGTCTTAAGTAAGGTGAAGTTTACTATAGAAAAGTTTTTCACTGTGGTTTCCTTGGTTGGGGGTGGTGGTGTGGTGTGGACATCAAGAGTGATTAGTTTATGGTCTGATCTAACCAGTGATGGGTTGACCTCCGGTGCAGAACACCTGTCGCCCATGTTGGTGATGACCAGGTCTAATATGTTTTCACCTCTGGTAGGGGGGGTTTGCCAGCTGATCCAGGGCATTTGAGTTGGCAAATTCCAGGAAGTGCTGCACCTGGGAGTTTGTACTTCAGTAGTTTTCCCAGTTAACGGTAGGGTAATTGAAATCACCCAATATCAGGGTGTTCGGTAGGACCTTCATGTTTTCCAGTGTCTCCAGAAAGGTGGAGTGGTGGTCCTGGGTCATGGAGGGTGATCTGTAGCAGGCCAAAATTTGCATTGCAGATTTGACTGATGTTAGTTGCACATGGATGATCTCAGAGGTATCATGCTGCACCACTAACCTGGAGGTGTAGGTATCCTTGTTGAATATGGATACACCCCCTCCTTTTGTGTTTCGGTCCATGTTCTGTGGCCAAATTCTGTGGTATAAGTTGTAGCCCAGTAGTGCTGGGGTGCTCTGTGGAGCCTTGAACCAGGTTTCAGTTACTGAACAGATGTCAACGTTCTCCATACTGAGGAGTGCTTTGAGCGCATGCATTTTGAGATTTAAACTCCTGGTGTTGTGTAGCATAACCCTCATTTTTTTATTTGTGCTGTTTACAGAGGTAGGTTTGATTTTTGAGCCTTGCCTAAAAAAGGCACTATGGGGGCAGCAAGAGCCTTGGCCAGTATTTGAAAGCCTAGGGGTGACAGGTGCAAGCCGTCTCTTGCGAAGCAACGAGGCTTGTCGAGCATGTAGTCCCAGGCTGACAGAAACTGGATCCCCTTTAAATGACACCAGAAGCTTAGCCAATTGTTGAAATTGATCATTTTTTTCTTTATACTGCAGTATCATTCTTGGTGAGGGCAGGGTGCTAATCAGGGTCAGGGTCATACCCGCCTGGGCTACATGATCAAAGAGCATTTCCATGTCTCTTTTCATCTAGTCCAGGGAGGTATGTCTCAGGTCATTCACACCAACATGAACAATGACAGAGTCATATTTGTACTTGTTCTGGAGTGACCTGAGTGCTTGTGTTATGTGGTGGATTCTGGCTCTCAACAGGCAGCTAACAGTAACCTTCTCATTGTCCAGCCTAGTGAGTGGGACATCAGTGTGCCTGACTATAGGGTCACCTATTACTAGTGTTTTAGGTATGTTATTTCGCCTTAAGGGCTGTGATTGTGCAGCACACTGATTTTGTGTTTTATGTGTTGTCTGGTTTGTGACGGGAGGTGCAGGTTTTTTGGGTGTCTGCTTTGGAGGTCTCTGATGCTTTTGCAGATTTTTATTTAGAGCCTCCTAGTATGATTTTGTGTATTTATGTCTATTTTTTGCCAGTGCTGGTTTAGTATGTCTATGTGAGGCTGGAGGCGTGGTGCAAGTGTTAACCTTCTCCTCATGATTGCCTGTTCCAGTCTTGGGTGGAAAGAGCTTAGCCTCCAATTTAACTATATAATTGCATCTCTCACATAAGTTAATGTTTTCTGGTAGGAGGAGGGGGTTGCCTGTGTACATGAGGCAGTTGTAACATTGCCTCAGGATACCCAGGTTCACCAGCTGGACTGGAGAGTATACCTGAAATTGCCCTTTGGTCATGCCTGAATAGTAGGGTGAGCTGCTTGGTCACTTGGTTGGTGAGGGGTGAATAATGAGCCTTGCCCTGCTGGGCAATCAAGTGCCGGGTATATTAGTGCTTGCTATTAGGTCTGAGCAAGTGCTGGACTGTAGCATGCTTTTTAAGTGCTTAGGTTGAGAGTTTGACTACTTTCAAGGGAAAAACAGAAGAGGAGACTTGATGGAGCCAGGAATAATTTAGCCCTAGCTAATAGGTGCTGCCCGGATGTGCAAAACCATGCAAATGCGGTTTTTACAGCAGGGAAATGAAAGAGATAGAAATTAGCCCAAAATGGCCTATAAATTACTAACTTCTGGGCTGGAACCACTCCTCCAAGGACAGATGGCTGCTCAAAGCTCCCTCTCTCACAGGTGAACAGAAAAACCTCCTTCTAACCAAGTAAGGTATGGGCAACTCAAAAACTTGTAACACAGCCCTGAATTCAGCACTAGCCTGAAAACTGGACTATACTAGCTTAGAAAGGTGGGAAACAAGGAAAAATCTTTTTTGAAAAGATAAGGCAAAAACAGTAAAAAATACACTTAAAACAGCTTTAGATGACTACAAGCAATTAGAAAAGGCTTTTAAACAAACAATTTAAACAAATTACTCAATTAATCAGTAAAAAAATCTCAAAACTGAGCCCTGTTCCTGTAGTCTTCAATCAGACAAATTTTAACTGCACACTCCTGACACTGGGGTGCAGGGGAACCTTCTCCAAAAAAAAGGCCTTGATTAGTGCTAAGGTTTTACAAACAAAGCTAGATTCAGCAGGCCTGAATCTAGTTTATGCGACAGCAAACAAGGCACACCAATTTCAGTGAGAAACAGTTCAAATATGCAAGCACTATTAACCTCTAACCAGAAATTGCCAGCTCAGAAGGGCAGAGTCCAACCTCTCCTCCCACATGAGTGCAGACCACAAACCTTCTTAATGTAAAATGACTGGCCTGACGCCCAGGTACTTAAACCAGAACTAATACACTTTTAGAATAACAGACACTGAGCCTTCAATCAGCAGTTCCCATATTAGAAGGATGTAAGCTACCTGTCCTGCCACAACAGTGCAGACCAAAAACCTTCTTAATGTATAACAACTGGTCTGAAGACCAAGTGCTTAAACCAAAAGGTTTAGAATGTCTGCTTTTCTTTGATGCAGGTCACAGGCCTGCAATTAGGTACACACTTCACTTATCCCATAGCAAACCTATATGTGCATTAGATGTTCATAGGTTCATAGTTTCATACTAGGCTATCTGCCCTAGGGCATTTATAAGCCTAGCCAGAGTATTTTTGGCTTTCGCCACCCATTTTAAATTAATTTTGCTATGCCCTTTTTCGAGGTTAGTATACTGTGCCTCTGTCTAAGAGTGACACAGAAGTGATACCCGGGGTAAACCTAAGATCTCCCATCCACTCATCAAGATTCCTCTTGAACAGAGACAATGAGGGACTCTGCCTAACCTGGGCTGGGATTTTATTCCAGAGTGAAGGGAGCCTCTGGGTTATGAATCTGTCCCTCCAGCATGTCCTATTTATTTCAGCGCTGAGGTTCAAGTCTCTTGAGTGCGTAGCTCGATGGGATTTGGATTTTCTGAGGTGCAGCATGTCCATTAATTCCGGGTTGGACATGGCTTTATACATCAGGCACAGATCGCCTCTGAGCAGGCAGTATGCCACTGAGTAGAGCTGGAGTTTCTTTAACCGGGCAGCATATGGCATCTGTTTGAGCCCTTTGATCCTCTTGGTGAGGTACTTTTGGGGTCTTTCCAGTTGCTGCAGGTGTCTGGTAAGGTACATCCCAAAAGGGCATTGTGCTCAATTATGGGCCTGATGAGGGATGAGTAAAGAGGCACGATGACCTCCCTGATCTAGATGTGAATCCCTTCATGATTAGGTGGGCTATATAAAATGTTTTTCTAACCACTTTGGCCACGTGGTTGTCAAATGAGAGATTGCTATCAACTTGGGTCCCCAGGTCCCTAATTACTTCTTCTGTACTTAATGGATTACCACCTATGTGGTAATTTGTGGGCACTTTGTTTTTGCCAAAGGGGATGACTATACACTTTTTGGCGTTTAGCTTGAGGCCATGGCTCTGGCACCAGTTGTCTGTTTCTATGAGGCCCTTTTGGAGGATGCTTGTGTTGGCTGGAGAGTCGATTATGGCGCCTAGTTTGCAGTCATCTGCGAACCTGGTCAGCCACAGTCCTTCCGTGTTGGCCTGTACCTCTGAGAAATATATACCGAACAAGAGAGGTCCCAGGACTGAAACTTGTGGGACGCCACTTGCAACTAGTTTGGAGTCTGACATGGCTCCAGCAATTCTAACCATGTGGGTTCTGTCCTTGAGCCAGTTTGCAACCCATCTAGTGACATAGGGGTTTATATTTAAGCTGGTGAGCTTATCTATAATGCCGGAGTGGGGTATTGTATCGAAGGCTCTTGCGAGGTCCAGGAAGGCTGTGTGGACCACCTTCCCCTCGTCAATGGCCTTGGTGACTGTTTCAAAGAAATCAACCAGGTTTAAGAAGCAGGATATGCCCTTAACAAAGCCGAACTGGGTAGGATCCAGTGTCTGTAGGTCCCCAATATCTTTATTTATGAGGTCCATGATGCTCCTTTCCATAGCTTTGCAGACCAAGCTAGTCAGGCTTATGGGGTGATAGTTTCCAGTATCCGTTAGGCACCACCTTTGTGGAGAGGGACCACTGTTGCTGTACGCCACTCTTTGGGTACATATCCTGTAGTAAAGCTGAGATTGAACAGTAGTTTTATGTTTGGGTTTAGCTCTTCTTGGAGTTCATGTAGGATGCAGCCCGGGACACCATCTGGTCCCATTAATGCTATGTTTTTTGCTTTGGAGAGGGTGGCTCTTACCTGAGCATCTGAGATGTCAGGGGGGCAGCACTCTGCTGGTATAGATATTTGCCCTTTTGGTTGTGAGGGGGGGAGAAGTTTGCGCTGAACCTGTCAGCTAGGATGTTGGCAATGTCTGTGGGTTCGATGTATTTTTGTCATTTTGGACTAATTCTGAGCATATCTGGGAATTCCCACCCAGGTTCCTAACATAACTAAAGAAAGCCTTGTGATTATCCTTAGTGTCCTGTGCAATTTTTCTCTCGAAGCTGGCCTTAGACGATTTTATGAGTGCCCGTAGTTTTTTGCTAATACTGATCAGAGATGCCTTCCCTTTTTGGGATTTTGCTCTATCATGTAGTAGCTTCCTCCTTCTATCATATAGTTTGTTTATGGCTGGGTTCGACCAGACAGGACGTCTGCCTTTGGAGGATTGGGTCTTGGTTTTATTTGGGATTGCATGATCCATGCATTCCTGAAGGTGTTCATAGAATGTGTTTATAAAGGATTCTGCGGTCTGGGCCATATTTTCCACAGGCCTGGGGGTTTTTAAGGATTCCACCTCGGTTTTGAGGAGTGTGAAATTTGCTTTAGAGAAGTTTTTCACTGTGGTTTTCTGGGCAGGGGGTGAATATCCAGTGAGATTAGTTGATGGTCTGATCTTACTAGTGAAGGATACACTTCTGGTCTGGAGCATAGAGTCCCCATGTTGGTGACGATCAGGTCCAGTATGTTTTCCTCTCTTGTGGGAGCGGTAACAAGTTGTTCCATAGCATTTGAGTTTATAAATTCTAGGAACCTTTGGGCTAGGGTGTTGGAGCTAGAGTAATGCTCCCAGTCTATGTTTGGGTAGTTGAAGTCACCTAATATAATGGTGTTTGGAGAGACCTTCATATTTTCCAGTGTTCTCAGGAAGGCTGAGTGGGGTTCCTGGGTTTGGGAGGGTGGTCTGTAGCAGGCTATAAACTGGAAGGCAGTTTTACCCACTGTTAGTTGCACATGGATAGTTTCTGATGCTTCGTGCTGTGCCACCAACCTGGAGGTTTGGGTATCTTTGATGAATATTGATACCCCCCCCCCTCCTTTTGTGGTTCGGTCCAAGTTTTGGGGCCGAAAAGCATGGTATGAGATATAACCTGGTAGTTCTGGGGTGCTCTCGGGAGCGTTGAACCAGGTTTCTGTTACTGCACAGATGTCAATGTTCTCCATGCTAAGGAGAGTTTCGAGTGCGTGCATCTTGAGGTTTAGACTTCTGGCGGTGAGTAGCATTACTCTTAGTTTCTTATCCCTTGTGATACCTATGGAGGTGGGATTGTCTTTTGAGCTTTGCCTAAAAAAGACACTATGGGGGTAGCAAGAGCCTTTGCCAATATCCGAAAGCCCAGGGGTGACAGGTGCAAGCCGTCCCTAGCGAAGCATCGTGGCTTGTCTAGCATGTCATCCCAGGCTGACAGGCATTGGATCCCCTTTGAATGACACCAATACTTAAGCCAATTGTTGAAATTGATCATCTTGTCTTCATATTGTGGCATCATTCTTGGTGAGGGTAAGATGCTACTCAAGGTCAGGGTCATACCCGCCTGGGCCACATGCTCAGAGAGCTCCTCTATGTCTCTTTTCATGTAGTCCAGGGAGGTACGTCTCAGGTCATTCACACCAGCATGGACAATGACTGAGTTATATTTGTACTTGCCTTGGAGTGACCTGAGTGCTTGTGTTATGTGGCGGATCCTAGCGCCCGACAGGCAGCTCACCGTGACCTTCTCCTTGTTCAGCCTGGTGAGCAGGACGTCAGTGTGCCTGATGATAGAGTCACCTATTACAAGTGTATCAGGTGTGTTGTTTAGCCTTAAGGGCTGTGACTGTTCGGCACACTGGCTTTGTGAGCTATGTGTTGCACATGTTTTGTTTTGGGGTAGCGGTTGCCTGGGTGTCTGCTTTGGAGGTCTCTGCTGCTTAGGCAGATTTTTATTTAGAGCTTCTGAGTATGCTTTTGTGTGTTTATGTGTTTGGTTTGCTGTCATGGTAGGTCTATGTGAGACTGGAATTGTAGTGAGTGTAGTTTCCTTCTCCTCCTGACTGGTTACGCCAGTACTGAATTGAGAGAGCTTAGCCTCCAGTTTGGCTATTTGGTTGCATCTCTCATATGTGTTGGAATTTGTTGGGAGGAGGAGAGGGTTGTCTGTGTACATGAGGCAGTTGTAACATTGCCTCATGATTCCCAGATTCACCAGCTGGACCGGAGAGGAGATTGACAACTGACCTTTGGACATGCTAGAATAGTATTGGGAATTCCTTTATAATTGAAAAAAGGGCTAATGGGGAACAAGGTACTCAAGGGGAGTTTGTGAGGATGTAGTGCTTTTAATTTTTTAGTGCTGACTTATATAATTGCTTTAGTGAGCAAGTGCCAGGTAACTTAAATGCAATGTGTTACATATAACTTAAATGCAAAAATGACAAACAGTAACTTTCTTTCAAGTGAAACAAGGAAATAAGTACAGTAAGCAATGCAGATATCACTAGGGATCCACAGAAGCACTGAAAAGCCGCGTTTTAGGTGGAATTAGCGTTTCAGGGAAATAACAAGCAAACAAACCACAAGCATACAAACAAAGCTAGATTCAGCAGGCCTGGATCTAGTCTATGCTACAGCAAACATGGTGTACCAATTTCAGTAAGAAACAGTTCAAATATGCAGTCACTATAAGCCTTTAACCAGAAATTCCCAGCTCAGAAGGGCAGAGTCCAGCCTCTCCTCCCACAAGAGTGCAGACCACAAAACTTCTTAATGTAAAATAATTGGCCTGAAGCCCAAGTGCTTAAACCAGAACTAATACACTTTTAGAATAACAGACACTGAACCCTCAATCAGCAGTTCCCAACTTAGAAGGATGTAAGCTACCTGTCCTGCCACCACAGTGCAGGCCACAAACCTTCCTAATGTAAAACAAGTGGTCTGAAGCCCAAGTGCTTAATCCAAAATACTTAGAATGATAGCTACACTTTAATCAAGTTACTACCAAGCAGTAATAAATACAATTGAATACTTTAAGGAATGCCTGGATTAGTGCTCAAGTTATACAAACAAAGCTAGATTCAGCAGGCCTGGATCTAGTCTACGCTACAGCAAACCAGGTGTACCACTTTCAGTAAGAAGTAGTTCAAATATGCAGGCACTATAAGCCTTTAACCAGAAATTCCCAGCTCAGAAGGGCAGAGTCCAGCCTCTCCTCCCACAAGAGTGCAGACCACAACCCTTTTAATGTAAAATAACTGGCCTGAAGCCCAAGTGCTTAAACCAGAATTAATACACTTTTAGAATAACAGACACTGAGCCCTCAATCAGTAGTTCCCAACTTAGAAGGATGTAAGCTACCTGTTCTGCCACTACAGTGCAGACCACAAACCTTCTTAATGTAAAACAACTGGTCTGAAGCCCAAGTGCTTAAACTAAAAGGCTTAGAATTAGTTACACCAAGCTGTAATAAATTCTGGTTAAAGGCTTATTTTTAAGATGACACAAAAGCAAATAAAGTAGGAAGAAACACAAATACAGTAAAAGCAGATACTTTTTTTTTTTTTTTTTTTTTTGAGTGAGCAAATGAGATGGGCCCAGGAGTTACAGGGCAGAAACAAGTGCAAATGCAGGCCTTCAAATCAGAAAGTTGAGAGAGATGGAAGACCACCCAAATGGCCAATAACTACAAATTCTGGACCAGAACCACTCCTTATGTGGTAGACAGGTTACCTAATGCTTACCACTCCCACTGATAAGCTAGAAGGCTTCCCTCCAACACAGAAAGGCTTGGGGGGCTCAGAAGCTTACAAACAGTCCTGGATACAGCAAATCTGTATCTGGAACACTAATTACAGGAAAGGTAGAAAACAGGCTTACAATTTTTTTTTTTTCAGAAAAGTAACAAAAACAGTAGTAAAAACAATTCACATGCAATGCAAGCTGGCACACTTGAGTATGTAGCAATATTAGTCCACACACAGTTTGAAAAAATGTAATTAAATTAAAAAGGACTAAAAGCAAGTGTAGAAAGGGTTTATTAGGTGTCATGTTATGTAGTAGTATGCATTTACACAGACTGCTAACAGAGGTACTGCAAATGAGGGACACTAATATCCGAGTGCAACACAAAATCACTCCAAAGTCACTGTGCAGATTCTCACTGCTGCCATACACATTTGAAGTCCTTACTTGTAACAAGGCCTACCCTCATACACACTGAAAATTACTACCAACTGTAATACATGGCCTGGCAGTTGCCCACATGGTAGACATATCCTCTAATTTAAATGCCATTTTACCCAATGACACACCATACATGTTGCCTACTACTCTGTTAGTGATACAGTTGTCTGACATACTTACCTTAAACACATGACTTATTTGGTGTGGAAAGGGTAGCCTCACTCTGGCTCTGCTCAAACACTCTGCTATGTGTATTACCTGCAGCAGTACCTGCATCCTGTAGCACACACATGTCTGTGGTAAGGTTCCTGCTACAGACATACCCTCTGTGATGATAGACTCTCCTTAACTCAGTAATTTCCAGCACAACATATGCAGATGGCTCTGGCAAGTATGCAAAGCTGTACACACATGCATTATGTCAGGAGCATTACAACTGCATGAACTCAGCTTTACCTGACAGGAGGGACACAGAGTCATCATGACTCAGAAAACCTGACTGGTGGACAACTGCCATTAACAAGCTGTACAACAACAGGTGGATGGTGCTGTGTAACAGTTGTGATGAGGTTAACACCGTTAGCACGGAGGCACTACCACCTCAGCTAACTGCAGCAGATAGTGTTGTTGTAATGTGGAGTATGCACGCTCAGTGACACAGTTAGGCACTCATGCAAAGCAGACCCACAAAGCACAATGTTACATGCTTGACCTCAAAGGGCAGGGCCAGATTGTCAGTGACCTCATACCTCATCATGCCACATATGATGGCTCTGTGTTTGGACTCTTACCTAACCTGTACATACACACTGTCTGTGTCACATACACTCCCTTGTCCCAACCGCATGTGACACATGACATTTCTATAAGTCCCATACCATCCAGATTTATGGAGTAGTTCATAACTGGCTTCTCATTGCCTGATACACAGCATTGATTACACATGCTAACAGTTCAGGCTGCATCCCACATATGATACGACATGGATTATTAACACCATTGGAACACTCTTCCAATCATAGCGATAGTACTGGCTGCACACCAGCTCTGTGGACAACATCAACTGTTATACCCTTGCACAGAGGTAGTGCGCCCACTCTCCAAAATAACTATACACCCTCTTTGCTGGGTATCCAAAAATGTATGCTCGAAGGGGCAATCATCATGGAGCTACACAAAGTTGACTGCACACAGTTTGGATGTGTGACAGCAAGTGCAGGACTATTACACATGTTGATACTTTCCAGGGCAGCCACCATGGACCTGGGTGAGGGTACATCTGGGCATACAACCCCCTAGACTCAGCCAAGGCATCTGACTATATCCCCCAGTCAGGCAACATGTACAAAGCACCTGTGTAGTCATCCATAATCCTGTCATTGTAGGACTCACTTAGTGGCCCATTGCGGGCACACATACACAACATAGGGACATCCACCTTCAATACATGATCTATCATCAGCAGTACTGAACAGGGCGCATTCCTGGGTTCTCTACTGCTTGGACTCAATTCAACCATAATAAACACAACTACTGATGACTGTGGCTAAAAATGTTAGCTGATGCCTGCAAATTGTTGGCACTCATGGAGTTTCTGTAGTATGCCAGTACCCTGCAACAGGGTATTGCAAACAAATGCCTATTGACATACATACATACATACATACATACATGCATACAAATATTTCAAGCACAGGCATTAATCCCCATCTAGCTTGCCAATATACCAAAACATTTGTTCCCATAATAAGTATCCAGGTTGTTCTTAAAAATATCTACATATCTAAACTAGTACTTGCTTTAATGTAATTTGGTAATATGCTCCATGCTTCAGCTACTCTGTCAGAGAACCAATTAGTACACTTCTCATTCATATACAATCTTCTGTATAGGCTACCTGATGATTCTCTGGTACTTTTTGTTAACCCCAAACATTACCAGAGGTAGTTGTCACTAAATGCTCTATATACCTGAATAAGATCCTCTCTTAGATATCTATAAGAGACTTTGAACAAGTTCAGATATTTTAGTCTTTGATAATAAGTTAAATTTTCACATCCATGGATACCCTTGGTATATTTCTGTTGTACTCTTTCCAGTTTATTCATGCTTCTTTTCTTATAGAGTTTCCATATTGTTATTCCATATTCATGTTTGGGTCTAATGTAACTTAAAAAACAATGACTTCATTATTTTTTTATTTCCTAGACTTTATATATCTTTTTATACAATCTATACTTCTATAACTATCATTAACCGATTGGTGGATATAATTAGAAAAACTCATAGCTGAATCAACCCATATACCCAGGTCCTTAAATAAGTCTACAGTTTCAATCACTGTGTGCTGTATTAAATATTCACCTTTCAATTTATGTCTACCAAATCTCATATGCTTAGTTTTAGATGTATTTATCAGCATATTATTCTCCTGTGCCCAAATGAATAGTCATAGCCATAAATTCCATGCAAATATATATGTACTATCATTTCCATCAGTTAGAACTATGTACTTGGTAGGTAGCACATCATTTATAACATGTGATGTACATCGTCAAAGGTGAACAATCTGGCCACACAGACCTGGCAACACATGTGTACACCTAATGTGCTCCAGATCACCATGCCTCTACAATGATATGGCATGAATCATCTGTCATAGTTGAGGCCAGAGTCACTTGTACAGGACGTACCCATAACCTCCATGTATCCTTCCCTCAGCATGCCGATATCTGTGTGCAATGGCCATTTGGTGATCTACCTTTCCAAGCAAGACTACAATTACACACAACACTATGGCTTCTCACAAGGTCACTTGACATCTTCATTATGTGTGCAATGGCAATAGTCTGCAATGTGCATCCTTGTCAGCTGTGGCATATACAGTACCCAGAGGTGATCTATGCCTTGCATATGGGGCAATGTGTGACCCTGCTTGGTTGCATCTGTTGCCTAACTGTAGGGGCATAGTACATGGATACCACACTGTACAGGCATGAATCTTGTATGTGACATTGTAAACACATGCTTGTGTGAGAGATGTGTGTAGCATACCTGAACACACCCTTGAAACAGAACCCTGCTTAATGGTACACAGTGTACCTCACTGCTCAACACCGCATGCTATCTGTATGATTGGCTAAGTGACTGTTGTCTGAACACAGGGCATCTGCCTGTGTCCCTCTTGGACTGGGGGAATATGTGCTGATCCTGTAACTATGGGTATAAAGATGTCTATGATTGCAAGGGCTGTATGGCCATTATGCTGCTGATGTTCAAATGTCCTATTTTCCATAAGATGATGTAATATGCTGTAACAGGCTGACAGACAGCCTTGGCTACATTGAGGTTACCACCACATCTGATCAATGCATACAGGACATACCAAGGCCCACACAAACTGCAAGTTGCCTGTATGTATATGGGAACAGTAACCTAGGTAATGGTACGCATTACATATCACGGTACATGATGCGTGTAACACAACTCATGTCTGCTATTACTACTATGTCAGGGCATATTATGCATGATGTCATCAGCAGGACTTGTAGTGGTCAGGCCTTTCGGGGGCCACATCACACGCTACAAATAAAATACTGAAAAATCCTACTTATTACTATGTTACCAAGATGACCACATATATGCCATCCAGACACACACATGCACCAAGTAGCCTACAGTGGGATTAGAACCCCTACTTATCTACTCTTGCACACTACAGATCACAGCAATTATCACACGAGCTATGGCTTAAGTCCAGCTAAAACACTGTCATCTTGTAGTCTTAAGATGGGTGACATCATCAGACCTTGTAGAAGAGGGCAATGTGGAAGTCGGTAGCAAGTTACAGGGTCAAAAAGTGCATATAGGCCATGGGACTTGTATACATACATGCACATATAAACACCAAGCTGGCTGGAGTGAGATTAGAACCCCTACCTATATAGTCTTACACACACTACAAAGCAAAGCATTTATTGCACATGCCATGCCTTAAGTCCGGCTAGGACATTGTCCTCTGTAGTCTTAAGGCAGGTGACATCATCAAGCCTTGTAGAAGAGGACAGTGTGGAAGTTAGCCACAAGTTACAGGCCCAAAAACTGCAGAACCCTTGCAGGTTAATAGCCCATGAAGGCATGGCAGTTGACACACACACCAAGTTGGCTGGAATGAGATTAGCACCCCTACCTACCTAGTCCTACACACTACAGTGCAGAGTATTTATCTCACATGCCATGGCTTAAGTCTGACTAAGACCCTCTCATATGATAGTCTTAAGGCAGGTGACATCATCAGGCCTTGTACAAGAGGGCAATGTGGTAGCCACCAACATGTTACAGGGCCAAAATGTGCACAAACGATTACATGTTGATAGCCCATGAGGCCATGTCAGCTATTTTGTAGGGGTACACACACACAGAAGGCAACCTGGAGTGAGGTTAGAACCACTACCTATCTAGGTCTTACACAATACAGAACAGAGTATTTATTGCACATGCTGAAGGTTGCATCTTCTGTATATATGATTGTAGGCACAGTACTTGTGCATTACACAAACTAGGCCGACATTAAACAGCATCTGTGGTCTCCAGAGAGATATTGCTTCATACTGTTATCTGCGACTATGCCACCAGTGGGATACCTGTTAGCCTCCTAGCTATATGTGTATATTTGCCAGTAAGGACATATGTGACTGCATCAAATTAGATATGCAAACATGTGGCCAGGGACAATGGGCCCTGGCCATGCATGCATTGACAAAGTCATACATTACAGCACTTGCTGACCTGCATTCATATATGTGGTGACATCCAGCAGGCACAGAGATGTGTCAGTAATTGCATTATATACTGTTGCATCCTTACTTTGTATCCTTTGAGCAACAGTATAGATGTGTGATACTCAGCAGTGTTAGGGTATATAGGATAATACAGACATCCGCACACATATTTATGTAATTAACAGGGATGCATATATAATAGTGCCTCTGTGTGTGTGTGTGTGTGTGTGTGTGTGTGTGTGTGTGTGTGTGTGTGTGTGTGTGTGTGTGTGTGTGTGTGCGTGTGTGTTTATGTGTGTGTGTGTGTGATATGTATATTGTTTGATGTAGATATATGGGGAGACTCTATGTATTAATGTGATATATATATATATATATATCTATATATAGCTATCTGACAATACATAGCAATTGATATACTATGTGTGTGAGAGAGGGATAGTTACAGATGGATATGTATATGTATATGTCTGTATGTATAGAGATAGCCATACATAAAAGGTCAGTCTGATGACAGGACAACAGGATTGCACTTATTTTAACTAAGTGTTTGGGCATACCCAGTGTGAGTGTCGGTACTTATAAAGGAACTCCAGGCCGCACTTCCCTGTACTCCATTAGGGGATATTGTGTGTTACAGGGTGTACCTTTGAACGGCCCAGAGTTTCACAGAATATCCACAGTTTTGACTCATACTTTTGGTGTTCCTCATAAAATTATTGTTTTTTTGGTAAATCACTTGGATGAACTTAGGATTGCAGTCACTAACTAGTGACATAAATGTGTGTGTCTGCCCTCAAATCCTTCAGAAAAATGTCTGCTGACACAAACCCTAGCAACTGTTTATGTTTATGGGAGCTGTATTTAACATATGCCCACATTTGTGGACCTTTGTACCCCATTTTGCCGGGGTGTGAACAGGTTTCTTGCAATAAGAGGTTGAAAGATATGTTACAGATCAACACCTGACCCTCTTTCTGCAGTACTGTATGTCACTCTACACATCCACGGCATTCCCTAGCTGTGTGCTGTGCTTAATATGCAACTGAGGTTCATAATGTTACAGCACACACATACTGACAGTCTGTGAAAAGACCTACCAAATAGTCAAACCTCATATGCAAAAGCTGTATCTGCGTCCAGATTATAAGTATCAACACCATCACCCATGCTAACTCCCATAGTCCACTGAGCCACACAGGCTGGCAGACACAGTGGAGTCATTCCTCACACACTCAACAGCATACAATTGTTATTCCTGCATTACTTGTGACTTACAATGTGTGATCAAATTATATTTTACAGGCATGAGATTGCCTGGTCTACTGATATGCTATTGCTGAGTTACTATTACAGCAGTTATACTGAAACACAACTGTGTTGGGGGTGAGAGAACAACAGCACATGATCTGCTGGAATAGACAGTAGTCCACATATCATGGAACTGCACTGCTTAGCATCTCCCTTGGCTGATGTCATGCAAATTCCAACCTTGAGGCCAACTGATTATTAGGGTACACATACTATTGGACTAGGTACCTGTAGTCCCATGTGGATGTTACTTCTGTTCACATAGCCTACTAATATTTTTGCATACCTGCCGCAGATCCATACATACTATAGCATATTGTAGTAATCCTTACAAGTAGTGTGGTGTGTAGAGGCTAACTTTGCATATGCAGCAGTTGACAGGACTGTAGTGCAGGGCTGACTCTGTGTGATGCAGGCAATACACAGACAATACAGGAATAGGTACACATTGTGTGGCTTTTCTGGCATCAGCAGTTTTACTATATGTATGTGAGTAGGAGTAAAGTATCAGTCCCTAGGTTGTCAGTGAATGTGCTATGTGTTGTCTCTTAGCCAAAGCTAGAGCATACTGGGCATGCCTACATCTGCCTACAGGGACCTCTCCAGGGGATTCCTGCTCTGAGTCCTCCTTTGAGTGTGGCTGTGGTAACCTAGGCAATGGTGGTGGGCTGTATCCCTTCCCTTTGCTGATCCTGCTGTAGTGTTTACGCAGAATCATCTTATGTAGCATAGCACATACTGTAAACATATGTGCACATGTGTCTGGAGAGTACTGCAGGGCTCCACCAGATATGAGGCACCGAAACCATGACTTCATCAGACCAAGCACATGCTCTATGATGTTCCTAGTTTGTGTGAGTGTGCCTCATTATGGCATTCTTCAGTGGGTGTGTGTGCATTTCTGATGGGTGTCATCATCTATGGTTCTAGTGCATAGCCAGCATTCCCCCCAGTAAATGGCTGTGTGGGATGTCCCCTCCTGGCAAACATCTGGTACTGCTGTGATGCATGCCAGATATGGGAGTCGTGATAACTGCCAGGGCTGCCAGCACACACATTCATGATAATCCCTGGGCATTGCACATGACCTGGCAGTTGATGGAGTGATACCCATTGTGGTTGACGTAGATTCTACCCTCTTCACTGGGGGGTGACTTGACATGTACATGGGTGTAATCTATGGCACCCAGTACCTCAGGGTAGGGTGTTGCATGGTAGCAGTGTCGCATATTGCTGGCACTCTCCTCAGGGGTGAGGGGAAACATAATGTGCTCAATGGCATGTGGTAGCATGGCATCTAGAAACTGGTATAGTACCCTGGAAGCAGACGCCTGTGAGAACCCCAACATGTCCCCAGTTTGTCTTTGGAATGTCCCTGTAGCTAGTATCCTAAGTGCTACACATACCTTAGTTTCCACTGAGATGGGTTCACCTTGGTTGGCTCTGGGTCTGAGTTAAGGGCAGCATAGCTTGGTGAGTTTTTTTAGTATGTTCCTGTCCACCCTGTAGTGCTCTACAATCTCCAGCTCATGTAGCTCCTGGAAGGTTACCCTGGGCATGACCACTCTCTTCCTTCTCTTTCTAGGCATATTGTCCCCAGCAGCAGTAGCAGCATTGACTTCAGCATCTAGCACATACATATATAGCAGACCTGCAGCAGCCTCTAGCATTCTCTCACAGTTAAAATTCCCAAGTATGTACTCCAGTGGTGCAGAATACGGGGAAAAATCTGATTGTTGTGTGTATGTATGCTTTATAGTGCTCTGCTGCTGATGCTGCCTTTGTGATTGGCTAGCTGTGATGCACTCCACCTGCCTAAGATATCATTAACATCATTTAATGGCTCTAGCTGAAGTTAAGGAGAGGTCAACAGTAATTCATTTGCCAATAGCTTTTACAAATACTCAGCACTGCGGTGCACCAAGCAAACACACTAAACTCAGCTAAACAGGGCTGAGGCATGCCTTCACAACCCCCCCCCCCCACGGGAATGCGGACCACTGCGGTACACCATGCAAAAACACTCCACACCGGTAAACACAGCTGAGACCTGACAGCACACATCCCTCTTTTCAGATTCACTCAGCACTGCGGCGCACTGCACAAACATGCTGCAATTCACTTAGACATTATTGGACACACACACACCCCTGCTTTCAGCTACCTTTTTGTAAACATGGACATGGGTCTCTACCTACATGAATGGGATATGCAGACACCATTACCATTTGTATAGGGATCAGTGCTCACAGCCTGGAAACTGCATGGTTTTAAGCCCTACCACATTTGCAACAGAACCATTACACCATTGTGGATACTCCACATAGGGTCCTGTGATGCATTTCTGTCACATAATATTATATTTATTTTTTCCACATTTTGTTTTATTTTTTTTTTATAGAGTATGTTTGCCCAGCATGTCACAGTGTGCAAACATACTCAGATTGTCAAAAAAAAAAAAGTACTTTAACTGATTTCTTTTCATTTCTCTGACACACGGGGGATAGTTTTACTCCTATCTGTACATGGTGTGATATTTCTGTCCATCTCACTAAAGTTTTGCAGCCCCTTTTGTCAGTTTAGTGTCCTGTACATGGAAATTGTCTGTGTACACTATGGACACTGACAAAGGGTCTCTAGAGCTTTACATCTGCTTGCTGGATTGCTTTACCTGCCTCATTTTCATGAAATTCACCTGATTATGAGGTGATTTGCATGCCATGGCAGTTTCCATGTTGATGTGCTCGTGCTCAGTAGCGCTTATGGAATCTAAAACTGTTTGTGCCCATGATAGCAGAGCAATGCAATGCCTAGGCAGAAAAAAAAATCTGTGTAGGCTTTATTAAATTCCCTCAATTTTCTTTTTACGAAATAAGGTTAGGGATGCAAATGTTATTCCAAGATATGATGTATGTATCCTCAAAATCATTTATTTCTCGGTTTGTTTGCAAACTGCTATCTTTTTAGACATAATTTATTTCTTCCTTGACATGATTTTTGGATCTAAAGTTGAAAAACAAAACTCTAAAATACACTGCAGAATATCTAGAGCTACTGTGGCTTTTGATTCCCCGCCAGACCACTGGGTTAATTCATTGGTATTCTCCACAATTATTACAGTGCTGTCTGGTCCAGTTAGCTTGTGTTGAAAGGATGCAGGAAGAAGATGAAACATAAGGCAAAATGTGAGGAAAAAGTAAGAAAAAAGTAATCCAGTTGAAGTGGGAAGGCCATGACTGGGGAACCAAGTACTAGGTGCAAAGGAAAATGTGTGTGTGTGTGTGTGTGTGTGTGTGTGTGTGTGTGTGTGTGTGTGTGTGTGTGTGTGTGTGTGTGTGTGTGTGTGTGTGTGTATGATATGTATATCGTGTGATGAAGATATATGGGAAGAGTCTATGTATCAGTGTGATATATATCTATATATAGCTGCTTGACAATACATAGTGATAGATATAATATGTATGTTACACAGGGATAATTACAGATGGATATGTATATGTCTATGTCTGTATGTATAGAGATATCCATACATAACAGGTCAGTCTGATGACAGGACAAAGGAAAATGTGTGTGTGTGTGTGTGTGTGTGTGTGTGTGTGTGTGTGTGTGTGTGTGTGTGTGTGTGTGTGTGTGTGTGTGTGTGTGTGTGTGTGTGTGCGTGCATGCTTGGGGAGCAATTGGCAGTAGGGTTGTGACATGGTGTCCTTTTCCTTGAGTGCCATTTAATAAGTTTATAGGAGAGTATTAGGCTAATGGCTCAAGAGCCCTTACAAGCCTAGTTAGGTTTACCAGATTTTAGGGGAAAGATAGCAAGGGTCAGCAAGCAGAGTTTTGACAATTTTTACATACTACCTCTGCCCATAAATTGATCACTCACAGCATGAAGTTATGGGAAAGAGTAGTGGAAGCTAGGTTAAGAAGGGACGTGATGATTAGTGATCAGCAGTATGGTTTCTTGCTGGGAAACAGCACTACAGATGCAATGTTTGCTCTGAGATTGTTGATGGAGAAGTACAGAGAATGTCAGAAGGAGTTGCATTGTGTTTTTGTAGATTTAGAGAAAGCATATGACAGGGTGCCTAGAGAGGGGTTGTGGTATTGTATGAGGAAGTCAGGAGGGTCAGAGAAGTATGTAAGAGGAGTACAGGATATGTACGAGGGTAGTGTGACAGCTGCGAGGTCTGCAGTGGGAGTGATGGATGCGTTTAAGGTGGAGGTGGGGTTACATCCAGGATCAGCTCTGAGCCCTTTCTTATTTGCAATGGTGATGGACAGGTTGACAGACGAGATCAGACAGAAGTTCCTGTGGACTATGATGTTTGCAGATGACATTGTGATCTGTAGTGAGAGTAGGGAACAGGTGGAGGAGACCCTAAAGAGATGGAGATATGCTCTAGAGAGAAGAGGAATGAAGGTCAGCAGGATTAAGACAATATATGTGTGTGAATGAGAGGGAGGATAGAGGATTGGTGAGGATGCAGGGAGTAGAGGTGGCGAAGGTAGATGAGTTTAAATACTTGGGGTCAATAGTTCAGAGTAACGGTGAGTGTGGAAGAGAGGTGAAGAAGATAGTACAGGCAGGATGGAGTGGGTGGAAAAGAGTGTCAGGAGTGATTTGTGACAGACGAGTACCTGTAACAGTGAAAGCGAAGGTCTACAAGAGGGTAGTGAGACCAGCTATGTTATATGGGTTGGAGACAGTGGCATTGACAAAAAGGTAGGAATTTGAGCTGGATGTGGCAGAGTTAAAGATGTTAAGATTTACACTGGGTGTGACGAGTGTGGACAGGATTAGGAATACGTATATTAGAGGGTCAGCCCAGGTTGGAAAGTTTGGAGACAAAGCCAGAGAGGAAATATTACATTGGTTTGGACATGTGCTGAGGAGGGATGCTGAGTATATTGGGAAGAAAATGCTAAGGATGAAGCTACCAGGTAACAGGAAAAGAAGAAGGCCTAAGATAAGGTTTATGGATGTGGTGAGAGAGGACATGCAGGTGGTTAGTGTGACAAAGCAAGATGCAGAGGACAGGAAGAAATGGAAACAGGTGATCCACTGTGGCGACCCCTAGCGGGAACAACCGAAAGAAGATGATGATGACCTCTGTCTATAAGGAACTTGGCTGCAGCAGTAAATTTGTGAATTCCCATGCATTGGTCCATTTGTGCTTGAAGATGGTCAAGGAAGAGCTCTACTTCATGTGAATAGGAAGCCTATTCCAGAGGAGGGGCAATTTCTGGAAAACATATCTGTCTCTCCGGCATGATCTATTCATGTCAGAGATCAGGTTTAGATCTTTGGAGTGGGTAACCCTCATGCAGTTAGTTTTGTGAATATACAGTATTCCCATCAGGATTGTGTCAGAGACTATCTTGTAGATCAGGCATAGATCACACCTTAGTAATTGGTAGGAAACTGAATACAGTGACAGGGTTTTTAACTGGTCTGATTATGATATGTTGGTTATACTCTGTACATTTTTGGTGAGAAACCTCTGAGGAAGCTCCAACTGGTGCCTGGCGAGGTACACACCAAAAAGTGCATTGTACTCTATTACTGACCTGATGAGGGTCAAGGTCTGTAGTACTATTACATCCTTAGATACTGATGCCTTGCCCTTACTTATAAGCTGAGTCACATAAAAGGATTTCCTCACCACTGTGGACACAAGGTGGTCAAAGTTCAGATTACTATCTATCTGATTAACCAGATCTCTCATCAGTGATTCCTCTCTTAGCGGGGTGCTATCAATGTTGTAATTTGCAGAGGTATTGGATTTCCCAAAGGGTATTATGATGCACTTCTTTGCATTTAGTTTGAGGCCATAGCTCTGACACCAATCATTAGTCTGCATCAATCCTTTCTGTAGGATATCAACATCATTTGGGGGGATCAATAATTGCCCCCAGCTTGAAGTCATCAGCAAACTTGGTCAGCCAAAGGCCATCTACATTTGCCTTGACATTTGAGAAGTATATCCCAAACAGGAGGGCAGTCAGTACTGAGCTCTGTCATACAACGCTAGTGAATGGCCTTATGATGGATGTGGATTCTTCCACTCTAATAACATGTGTCCTGTGAGCCATTTAACTATCCATCTAGTGAAAAAGGGGTTTATACCCAAATTTGTGAGTTGATCTCTAATAAACTTATAGGTTATTGTGTCAAATGCCTTGGCCAAGTCTAGGTAGACAGTATGTACTGTCTTATCCTCATGCATGACCTTGCTGGCCTTCTCAAAGAAGTCCATCAGACTGAAGAGGCAGGGCCTGCCCTTGACAAAGCTGAACTGGGTTGACCCAAGAGTCTGGAGATTTGCTATACTGTTGTTAAATCACGTCCATGATTATGCTTTCCATATCCTTAAATATGAGGCAAGTCAGACTTATGGGTCTATAGTTTCCTGGGTCAATTAATGGCTTCCTCTTCTGCAGAGGAATGACTGTTGCTGTCCTCCACTCCACTGGGACAAAGCCTATCTGCAGACTGAGGTTAAACAGAGATCTGAGTAGGTCTGGTAGGCCATTTTTCAAGCTATTTAATAGGCACTTAGGAATTCCATCAGGGCACATTCATACCATGTTTCTACCTTTAGAAAGCACAATAATGACCTGTTATTTTGCGATCGCAGGAAAAAGGAATGCTAGGGGCTATTTCTTGGGGGGAGACTGGAGGTGATGCGGGGGTGAAATTTGAGATTAATTTATCAACCAGCAGGATTGGTATTTCGCCTGAGTACAGGTGCTGCCATCTACAGATAACTAAGCACATCACTGAGTATTTCTCTTATGATATTGGACATTACTAAAAAAATGCTTTGTGGTTATTCTTTGCTTGGAATGCTATTTTAGTTTCATATTTGGTTTCTAAGGACTTGACTAGTTCTCTGATTTGCCTGTTTAGATTAATGAGGGATTTTTTTCTCTGTTGTGCACCTTCCCACTTAGTTCCAGACAGGAGTTTCTTCCTTCCAGGTGCATCTGCAGTTAATGCCTACTGACGCCTCTAGGCATCAAATATTGCTTGTTCATATTTGCATCAGTAATTCCAAAAGCATACTATGTACAAGGTTTTAAAAGACTCTTCTGGTGAGTGATTCTAGTAACTTCAGGTAATGCAAGTTGGCTTTAATGGCTCATGGTTAGGGACCTGTAGCTAGTGATGATATTGTGGGAGATTTTGCCTATGAACAGTTGGACATGGAGTAGCTCCAGCGAGTCATCCTGCTTGACCAACTTATAGTGTGATTGTTTTTAGTGAACATGGAAAAACCTGCTCCTTTTGTTTTTCCCTTTTCAGAGGGTGATCTGAATAAGTGGTAGCCATTGTTGCCTTGCACTGCTCGGGTGCTTTCTGCAGCCTTGAACCACATTTCTGTAACTGCACAAACAGTAGCATTCTCCAGGGTGAAGAGAGCCTCCAGGGATTGTAGTTTCGTATTAAGACTCCTAACATTCCCCTTGGAATGATACCAGGAGCTAAGCTAATTATTGAAGTCAGTCATCATTTTCTGTTTGTATTATGGTATAATTCTTGGTGAGAGTAAAATGCTGCTTAATGTGAGGTGCATACCTGCCTGTGACATGTAGTCAGAGAGCCTAATCATGTCTCTCTTCATATAGTCCAGGGAGGTCCATCTCAGGTCATTTACACTACATTGTCTATGACTGAGTTTAACTGGTATGTGTGGCTGAGTGACCTGCATACCTGTGTGATCTGGCAAATCCTGACAACTGACAGTAACACTCTCTTAATCCAGCCTTGTGAAGGGGACATCCATGTGTATTATAATGGAGTCTCCTATGAACAAGATGTTTGAATGTGTGGTGGTTTGCCTTAGGAGCATGCTTTTTCAGATACTATGATGTGCATTTTTTTGTGTAGTAGTTGGTGATGACTTGGTTTTGTTTGTATGTGGTTTCTGAGGGCAGCATATAGGAGGCCTCTGAGGTTTTAGAAAGTTACTTGTGAGTACCTCTGCATACGTGGGTTTATCATATGATCATGGGAGGTTACTAGGCTATTGGCTCTGGGACCCTTAAAAGCCTAGCCAAGAGTTTACCCCCCCTAAAAAAACTCAGTCAGTGCCTATCACCCCTGTCAAAGAAGAACACAGGTGGAACCCCTGGGACAAATTTGTGGTTTCCCATCAGGTTGCACTTGATGAGGGTCAGGGAGATGCTCTGTTTGACAAAATATACAGCATGCAAGGTATTTAACAGACTGAGCTACTGAGTTATGTGTCAAGACCATATTTAGTGAGGGAAATGATGTGTGTGCTAACAACTTGTTTGTCATTTGATTTGTCAATATGTGAGAGTCGAGTCTTAATTTTCATAGTGTAACGACGTCTCACATACTGTGTTTGTTTGTTTCAAGATTAAGTGGTTGTAAGTATACACAAGACAATTGTCTTTTGCCTCAGGATGCCGATGCCCACCAGGCTGGCCAAAGCGATAGCAAGAAAGTGCCAATCCATGGTTTTAAGTTTTTAACTATGGGTTTAACCATGGAGAAGAATGAGTAGATTTAAGTGGACTGGGATGATAGCCTACAGATGAAGAATGGGTTCTATATTCAGTGTGAACTGCAGCTATTCAATAAGGTGATGCTGCTCTGCAGAGAACTCAGATGCCCTAGAGCAACAGTGAGACTGGGGAAGGTTGCAGAGATTGTTATCTAAGAGGAATTTAACTTAAAAGTGTTTGCGTCTATATAGGGCACTACTAACTGCTATTGTGCTAAGAGCAGCTTAGCACAAACACTGGACTTATATAGAATACAAAAAAACAAGTTTTACAACCGCAAGGTCTGCAGACCAATCAGGAATATACACAATAAGCATTCCGCCAGCAACCTCCAACTCAGATAGGTTTGCTACAGCAGATCACTGCCACAAGAGTGCTGTTAGAAAACCTTCTTAATATAAAAATGCTGGTTTTAGAACTCAAGTGCAGGGAAACCACTCAATCTAGATAATACAGTCCTGTAAAACTAGCAGACAATATGTAATTAAGTACAATAGCAACAATGGAAACAGTTCAGTTCTGAAACTCTACTAAAGTGCGAGAAATATAACAAATAATACAAAATTCTTATAAAATACAGTAAAAATAATCAACAGAAATTAAAATGATACTTATTTGCATTCTTTTAGCAATGGCTGCATTAGCTGCAGCAGATTCTCTGTAACTATCAGGCAAAGTAGCCCAACCAATAGCAGCTTTGAGGATTTGAGCAAAAACCCACACAGACGGCTTATACAGAAGCAGAAAAACAAGTTTTACAACAGTAAGGCCTACAGACATATCAGGGAAAACACACACTAAGCTTTCAGCCAGCAGCCCCCAACTTAGATAAGCTTGATACAGCACACTTCTGCCATAAGAGTACAGTCAGAAAACCCTCTTAATATAAACATGAAGGTTTTACAGCTTAAGTGCAGGGAATCACTCAGTCTTGATACTGCAGTCCTGTAAATCTAGCAGGCACAATATAATCAATGTACTACAGTAGCACTGGAAACAGTTCAACTCTGAAACTCTACTAAAGTACAAGAAATGTAACAAATAATGCAGGATTCTTATGAAATACAGTAAAAAATAGTCAGCATAACTGAAAGGAGCTTGGAAGAATTAAGCCTAAGACCAGTCTTGGGCTCTAGAAATAGATGACAACTGTACAAACTAGTTTTAGAAGGAGTAAAGGTACCAGAGATCAAATTATCAACATATACTAGGTAATAAAGAAATTAGTAGAGTTCCAGAGAATATTTACTTCTGCTTTATTGATTACTTTAAATTTCTTAAACTGTGGTGTTGGAGAAAGTTGTGAAAATTCTGTAGACTGCAAAAAGATTAAATAAGTCAATATGCACAGATGACTGGGGGTTGATTAGTTGCCCTGGCTCTGCAAAAGCTAAGCAGGAGGGAGGTAGGGCATGAACGACTGTAGTCTGCTCACTTCTACCAGCATAATAGAGGAGTTTTCACATCTCTGGTGTCAGGCACGGCAGTGTAATCTCTATGGAGAATACTGGAGAGAATGTTAATGTTTCAAAGAAGGGTTTGGGCTATTATGAGGCAGCACTCCTTGTTGAACTGAGGGGAACAGCCTTCATGGATAGCCTACTGAATGCCCCTCCTTGACACTTTGCCTTATCCTTGATTGTTACTTGGATGATGACTCCTCCTAGTCATCTCTTAATAAGTGATGGGAAGGAAATGACCAATTGATCAACAGAGATTCAGATGGTCACCTGACAGCAGTGACAAACTGTGAAAACTAACTAAATAAATACATACATATATACATGCAAATAAAACTCATATTATTTGGCCACATAACATAAAGACAGAATTATTCAAGAAGACATGATGCTGGGAAACACTGTAGACAAAAAAAGAAGGGGGCAGCAGAGGGTAGGATGGATAGACAGCATTAATGAACCAATGAACAAAAAATTGCAAGAACTTAAAGCAGTGGTTGATAAACTTGCCTGGAGTGTTAAAGTGCTTGTTGATACATAGAGTCAGACTTGGCTAAATAAGAGCTCTGTGGTGAAGGACCACTTGTTTGTATTTCCAGTCTTTCAGAAACCAGCACAGACTGAGCTACAGGACTTATGAAATACAATGAAGAAATCACGCCACTTGGGTAATTTCTTTCTTGTATTTCTGCACCTTGTCATAAACTGTGCTACAAGACTTGTCAAGACTGCAATGCTGCACCTAATAACAGCAAGACTATTAAGTAGTGGAGATATTCATCCCGACCCTGGACGCACAGCTCTTTCAACCAACCCTAACTGTCAACTCCACCCTCCCACCCTACGTCATAAGGAAAAGTTCAGACCTCCTAATACTAAATATCAACCTTAGAAGTATCCTTATTAAAATACATGAACGTCATGCTACCCTAACTTTCTACCATCCTGACATTGTCCTATTAACTGAAACCTGGCTAAAGCCACATATCAGAGACAATGAAATAGCACCCCCTGGTTACAATATACATAGAAAAGATAGACAAGAAAAAACAAGCACGGGAGTTGCCATCCTATTTATAAAATAGCCTCTCTCTAGACCTCCAAAACACAGACACCCCCAATTTCCAAAATGCAGAACTAATACTAACCAAACTCTATCTTAACCCAAACAAGCCTCTAAATATTATATGCATTTACATCTCACCTGGCCAGAATATCTCAACAATGGAATATATATTACAGTGGTCATCCATCACCCTCCCTCAAGAAACTATCATAGCAGGGGACGTTAACATAGATTGGAATGCCTGTAATGCAGCTACCCCTACAAGCTATATTACTCTCTATGGCTACTCTCAGCTAATCTAAACCTCTACTAGAATTGATAGAAAACATACAAGAGTCAGTACTAGACTGGATCTTAACTAGGCATCCCAACACTGTACAACTTCAGGCTGACTACCCGACAGTCTCTGTGATCATCTCCTTACTTTTCTTCTCAGGTAATTATTAAACCCGCCATTAATAAACCCCTCCAAAATACCAAAATACCATCAAATCCATAATACCAAAAACTTTAATGCTGTAGAATTTTCATCCTTACTCAGCAATTTCAAATGGAACCCAGTTAGCCATCTCCCTCTAGATGAAGCAGTAGAATACTTTAACACCACCTTCATTAGCATCTTAAATAAACTAGCCCCACCCCAGAATATTACAGACCAAACCCATATATACTCACTGGCTTACTAAGTCCACCAGATCTGTACTAAAATTAAGAAATAAAACCTGAGAGAAATGATCCAAGGAGAAAACAACTGTAAACTGTCAAAAATACCTAGAGCTCAAAAATTCAGCCAAAAAATAGGTCAGGCAGGATTAAAAAAAAAAACTATTATAGTAACATCCAAACAAAACATTAGAAAAAGCCCCAAAGAATTTGGTCCACCATAAATAAAATACTGCATCCAGGGCAAACCACCACTCCATCCACAAGCTTATCCATATCAAAGATGATATTCCAACTCAGTTTAATAGTTTACTGAATCCATTTGAAACCTTATGAATATTAACTTCTCTGTCACCCCCTTTACCCCACTAATTCACAGTCCCAACGGCTTTCATTTTCTACCAGTACCTACCACTACTGTAAAAAAATATCTTAAAAGACTCAAGCCAAGTACTTTAGCTGCAGATAACCTACCAGCAGAATACCTGAAACTAGCAGCTGATGCCATCTCACTGCCTGTCACCATCCTAATAAAATGATCTATTGCAGCAAATAAAACGCCCAAACTCTGGAAAATTGCACACATAATTCCACTTCACAAAGGCAGTAGCTCAACAGATCTGTCAAAGTAGCATCCCATAGCCATACTGCCTCCCTTTTCTAAAATCTTGGAAAAATGCATTCATACACAACTGCTAGAATATCTATTAACAAGTAATCTACTAACTCCCACACAACACAGATTACAACCTAATCATAGCACTATCACAGCACTAATGAGTTTTACCAATACCATTAACTAACTCCGTAGTTAAAGTAATCTAGTCTCCTCAACATTCCTTGATCTGTCAAAGGCATTTAACACAGTATCCCATACCAAACTCTTAAATGCCCTGATCTAAACTTCAACCAGACAGCAATAGCCTGGTGGCTTGACTACCTGGATGGCCATCAACAAGCAGTATTATGGCAACAAAACCTCTCCCCTCTTCCGCCCATTACCTTGTGAGTCCCACAAAGTTCTATCCTTGGCCCTCTCCTCTTCACAATCTTCACAAACTCCATGCAGCTACAAGCGGCACCACACTCATACAGTATGCAGAAGATTCAACCCTTATACGTGCTGCTCCTACCCTTCAGCAACTAGAGCAAATAACACAGCAGTCATTTGCAGTTACAGAAGCCTGGGTAATTAATCTCAACTAATATTGAAACCCCAAAAAACTAACTAATCTTATTTCACCCCACTAAAGCCGCTGTCATCCTCCCTGCATTCATAATTACCTCAGTCAATAACACCATCATAACACCAGTTTCTAGTACAAAGTTATTAGCAGTCATTATTGACCAGAATATATTATTTGACACTCATATTGCCCAGTCCATAAAAAAAAGTACACAAAAAGCTATGGTGCTTCTACAGGAGCAAACACTATCTCACAGCTGGCACCAGAGCTACTATTGCTAGAACCCACCTTACCTCAACCTTATTTTACACAGCCCCTATCCTTACCAACCTAAGAAAGTCAGATATAACAAAACTAGATATATATATATTTTTTATATATTATAAAAAAATAGCAAAATTTGCGACAGGCGCTAACTATAGATCCCACCACTGCCACTCTGTCTCAGAAAAATTTCATGGCTTGAATTCCCCTCATTGCTAAAATTCAGTCAGTTTAAAATGGCCCATCAAATTATAAACCAGCCTGAAAAAACACCATCCCTAAAGAACTTACTAGCTTACTACTCTAATAAATGGAGCCTTCACTCTACCAATAATGGACTATTAGAAATAACAAAAAGCAAAAATCAGAGTGGAGAATCCCTCTACTCCTGTAGTGTCACCAAAGTCTGGAGTAGCCTTCCACTTGACATTAAATCCAACTCGAACATAGTTCAATTAAAAAAAAAACTGCTAAAAGCCCACTTATCTGTTACATGGATCTGCCCATGTACTTAACATGGCTAATATAACTAAATTAGAATAAACCAAGTCACCTAACAGACTGGCCAAACTCCTGCCCCAGACTAAAACCAACTCCCTAAATGACCTCACCTCTATCTAACTCATGCCAAACTAGCTACAAACTTTCTAAAAGTAAATCCCTCTAGTCTTTTTTACTTTCTCTCTACACATTTTTTCTTTAATATACCTTCTATATTCAATCTTGCAAACTCACTAAATACTTTACAAACATAATCTCCTCTAGTCTCTTCTACTTTTTCATTACACATTTTCACTTTAGAAACTTCTTAGCTCAAGCTTGCACATATTGGCCAATCCTGTTAAGCCGGTATATATGGTATTCAGATCAAACAGGTCTGCTTGTAAGATTTTTGTACCCTCCAATAGTAACCCTAGCTACTAGTCTGTTTTTCTATCCTGTATAAAATTCCATAAATTGTAATTTGTTTTTGTTTTAAGAAATGCTATGTAACATTACTATTGATCTCTTAAAAAACACTATGTAAAATGTCAAGTTGTAATATTAAGTTTTTTCATTCATTGTATGTCTTGAAGCTTTTCTCCCTGGGCCTCTGCTGAAAATGGACTTGCTGTCCAGTCAGACTTTCCCGGTATACAAATGTAAAATAAAATAAATAAATAATTCAATTAATTCTAACAGCCCCTAAAATTCATGGGGTTCTAGAAATACTTGTATATAATTTATAGCATTTTTCCAACCTTTTAATCCAATGATGGTCTTAAATATCTTGACTAAGAAAGGCAATTCTTTTTGTGTTATATTCTTTCAATGAAGAAATATGTTCTGTCCCAGCTTTAATATTTATAAGGTGAAAAAACAGTAATTCTCAATTAAATGAAATGCACATACTTATAAGGGTACAAAATGACATAATTAAAATACCTGGAAATACTGTGTACTTTCCTAATCCAAAATTAATGCTTACATCCTATTTACCCCTCTGGTTTAAGATTGCAAATAAAGTACAAGAACAAGTGGTCATAATCATATATTTGAAGTTGTTGCTGTCATACATATCTTATTTCTCCAGCCCCACCCTAAAATAATCAGGTACAAAGACCCAAATTAGGGAGAGATTTTAAATATTTCCCTTATATTTTTAGAAAGTTTCCAGAATAAGAGATTTTGCATTTGCAAACATTTTCTGAAGGAATGGAAAATCTGAGACAAACTTGTCCACCATTATGTAATGGTTACAACCCACAGCAATCTACCGGTAAACCCACAAATCTTGTGAGGAACACACTGAAAACATGAGGTAAGACTGGTAACAGTTGTTTTTAATTTGCATTGCATACATGATTAGTCATTTTGCTGAGGTATATAGAAATGACAGAAGAGACATTAAAAATACCTTCTGAGTCTAGTGAGGTGAGAAAGTCAGAATGCATAGAATCCATATTATACATACTGTCCTTCCACGTATGTGTGTTTTAACGTTATGCATTAAACTTTTATCTAAACATTAAATACCAGAACAGCAATGTTAATACCAACTTGGCAGAATAGTGCAACCAGAGAAGTGTATATCAACAGAGATAAATTTGAAAGCCCCAGATATCTTGCAGTGTTCAGGAACGGGATATTTGAAGCAACTATATTTTCTCTTTACAGGTGGAGATGGTGAGGAGCTGAGACTGGTGAAGGGAGGCAGTCCCTGTGCTGGCAGAGTGGAGGTTTATCACAATGGTCAGTGGGGGACAGTGTGTGATGATGGCTGGGACAAACAGGATGCTGCAGTGGTCTGTAAACAGCTGGGATGTGGTTCTGCTGTAGATGCACCTGGATCTGCTCGTTTTGAATCAGGATCTGGAACCATTTGGCTCGCTAATGTTAACTGCAGGGGAACAGAGGCAGCATTGTGGAAATGTCGTTTTCGAGCATGGGGAGATGCTAACTGTGGTCATCATGAGGATGCTGGAGTAATCTGTTCAGGTAGGCAACAGGGGTATATTTGCATCTGCTTAAATTATTCTTTACATAAAATAAAAAAACTGCAAGTAACAGAAAAAAAAACATAAAATCCATCTTCTGACATTAGATCAGAAAGTCTGTTATTGGAATGACACTGAAAATAAAAAAATGGACACAACACCATAGTTCCTATTGATGAGGGTGAATTTTTAAAATGTAGCACTTTATTGTTTGAACAATTTATGTTTCCTATTCTGCAGCCAGATCATTAAAAGAAATACAGTGAATGGCACAATTTAAACATGCATCATTAATAGTTTTATTAATCATTTTTAAGCAAGTAAGGAGGTAGTATCTAACAGACTATCTTATCAGTCATGACCTGGGTCAACAGGATAAGACAAAAACAATGAGAAACACAAAGGCAGCTTAACTGGAACTGCAGAGAGAGGGCACTGAAGTAGAAGACATAGTTACCTGTGTTAGCTGCTGTTAAATTTAAATATAAATGAAACTGTTGTGAGGAAAAAGAGCAATAAGATACTTCAGAGTATATCCAGAACTGATGCTACTGATTTGGATAAGTGATACTGAAACAAATGCTACTGATTTCACATGCAATAGCAATTGAAAAAAAAAGATCCACTTAAATGCATTAAATGTATTTCTATATTAAATAGAATAACTGAGTCTTAATAATTTAGTGCCATTAAAATGTGAAATATCCCATTTGTTATGGGCACTTTTGCATCTCTGCACAAAACTGCGCTTGCACTTTTGAATTAATTACAAAAGCAAATGTTTACCGAATTGGATTGCTGATAATTTGGTGAATATCTGCAGCATCAGTGTACAGGAAGGATACTGGCCTATAATTCCCATTATCCACCTGCTCCACTTTGTCTTTTGGTGCAAATGTAGTTCTGTGTATGTCACACATATAACCATCTTACCTCTAGTTTTGACGATTTGTAACATGTGCTGGAATGTCAACACCAGACAATCCCTCCCTTTTATAAAATTATATAGGGAAGCCATTAGACATGCAGCCTTCCCCATAAAAATTTCTTAATGGCTCATTTTCACTTTATTCAGTCTAATAACTTAATATTTTCCCTAACTTTCCAATTGTATAAGTGGGATCACTATCCAAGATCCACGCAGGTGTCATGTGCAATATTTTTGAACTATTCTGATGTTTGAGGACTTGCAAAAAAGCAGTTCTAATTTCCACTACTCTGCATGACCCTCTCTCCTTTGTACCCAACACCACTCTCTCTCCTCTGCCCATGTTACCTACACCCTCCCACTACTTCCTTTCATGCCCCTTCTTCCTTGTCTAATCTTCTGCCTGCACTGTCCGCTAACAGCTTCCTTTTATCTATTCTTTTCCAATCCCAACTTCCCTTCTCTCATCTTTCCTCTTCAGGACTTTTTCTCCTGTTTCTCTCCATTTTACTCAACAGTAATTTATTATAAACACATGTTATTCTGCTGATTTTTTAGACTATCCTTGTCACCTGCTACTGTCTTTCCTCTTTTATCTCTCACCAGTTCATACCATGTTTATTACTACAAACCCTTTCTATATACCTCTGATCGTATATCTTAAGTTAATTCTATGCTGGTTTACTGAGTCCATCCTAGATATGCATTTAATTTCAAAATGTTTTGCCTCACAATAGTGCTTTTTGGTTTCTGTACATCACTTCTCTACCATTGCAAATATTGTATAGATGTTTTTGAAACTTTTTGTGTACTCCTGAATGTATAATTTCTTTTTTTTATGTATATGTAACTGAAATGTATTTTAAGTTTTTGTATCTGATGTTTAATTTTATCTCACTGTGGACCTTTTCTCCCAGGTCTCTGCTGAAAATGAGCCACTACCTCAGTCAGACAAACCCGGTCAACAAATAAATGTATATTTTTCTCCTGATACAAGAAACAAGGTACTCTGTCCCACTTTCTTTAACATTTCAAGTCTTATATTTGGTATGAGCTTCTCCTCTCAGACACCAGATATCTCTTCTATTCATCATCTGTATTTCCACTGTAGGCCAATTAAGTGCTTCCACTGAGTACTTATTTAAATTCTTTTTAAAGACCCTCTCCCTTAGAGATTGCATCTACTCCAGTTACTCTTTTTCTGGATCTCACTTTATTCTCGATCTGTACTGGAAATTTTATACTGTAGCTATGCTCTACAAATACTCCCCTTTGCCATAGACTGTGCATCTACAGCAGCCTTAACATCTTCTGACTATATAGATACAACATCACCAGGACCTCAGATACACTACACAAGAACATCCTTCACTATCTTCTGTAGACATTGTAGTTAAGGGGCTCCCACCAATTATAATAAATCCATTCCAAACCCTTGGACAGAATTTCCACATCATGCAGTTTATCACCCAAGCCCATCTGAGCATGATCTGATTAATATGCCTTTTATACTAATCTTTACAAATAATGTGCCAACAAATGTGTGTCCATGAGGAAGAGTTCATTATTCCTGACCAAAAATTTAAGTACCTTAAACAACATCCTGTCTAATGGTTCTGTGAGATATACTCTAAACATCTATTTGGTCATTCACTAACACAATCTGTTTCAAACTAACTTCTACATATGAAGATAATTTTTGTTAAGTGCCATGATTCACTCAAGCAAAACATTAAAATCTTTCCAGTTAAAAAGTATTTTGATTATATTGAAATACTATCCATTTCTTAAATGCTTACAAAATTCCTATCTGTTCAGTTTTGCCCATAATCTTACCTGGCAATATTTCCAGTCTACCTGTCTCATTTTTTCTTAATGACCTAACTAATTATATTCGTACCTTTTAATAATATTATTACACCATTATACCTCCATTCAGTTTATGGTCCTTTGAAACAGTCATAAAATTCTTGTATTCTAAAAGAACAGATTTCTTAACACTTAAAAGAACTTGCTAGTTGCAATTTTCCATTTCTGAAATCTGTTTTCTTTTAATTAAGTGAGAATGTCCAGAAATATTCCAAGAAGCCACCTCCTCAGCACATATATGAAAAGGTAACATGACCATCAGGTACTCCTCATCATCTCAGTATGGGGAGGACCCTTCATATTACCAAATATCCAAGGACGGCTTTAAGCATATGTAAACTGAATTACTTCCCTTCTCACTTCCTTCCCTTCAGTAAACAAACTTACTACTTTATCTTCTCCTCTTGCTACATCACTGTACAAACATAACTAGTGAATATTTGAGCTATGTAACTATTGCACTATTATGTATATAATATGTAATTATGAATGTATCCCTCTGATGAATGCATTTCTATATGTATTTCACTTGCCACAATGTAATGTATGACACTGTAATGCAGTAAAGTGTAGTACTGATGAATGTATTATATATGTATTCAATATGTAAAATTTCTATTTTTCTCTTGGAACTTTTCTCCTCGGGTCTCCGCTGAAAATGGGCAATTGCAGCCCAGTCCGACACACCCGGTCAACAAATATAAAATAAAATAAATAAATAAATAAATTTCTTAGTGTGTCATTCTAACTAGGGGTGTTTTTCTGCTTAAAGGGTAAAAGTCATCATAACATAATAACTTCCTTTATATTCTGTCTCCTTATTTTTGAAAAAAATAATAATACAAAAATGTAGTAATCCTGACTACCTCAGTGATCTTGTATATTGCACTAGTGGACTGTAAATAACCCCATACCAAACAAATCATGTACATTGAAATGGAAATCTTGTCAGCAAAAACCTTGTATAACAATGGCTTTTAAGTAATTATATATTTTTTCTTTCAACTTGCTTGTCAACTGAGGGACATCACTGAGGCTGTGTATAGTAACCACCTACAAAGTCATATAATACAGGCAGTGTTCTTTTCATGCACATGACGGAAATTCATTTGCCACCAGGTCGTATGAACATTGGCTTTAGATGATTGTCATTGTTGAAGTGACACCCCAACCCTATATGAAAAATTTCAGAAAAAAGGATTGTGGATGGATGGATTTCAAGTATCTTTATTGTTAAGTTAAATCGAGGCTACATCAGTTCATTATGATTAGCAGACTGGAGAAGCATTTTTATTGCTTTATGCAGAATGTATGATGCAATGTTGTTTGCTCTGTCTGGCTTCAACCTGTGACTTATTGGAAATGACTTGATCCGACACCCATCAGTTCCTTCAGACTTCGATCTCTCTCACCAGCCTCCACCTTGCTTACCCACAATACCCCACTCATCATCCTACTCCCCAGATCTAGTTTGCTGCCATTCCTGTCAGCAGCTTGACCCAACTCTGTTTACTATATCCTTTTTCAAATCTTGTTATAGTGTGCTTTTCTTGTGATTTGTGCTTCTCTTACCTTTGTTTAGTGTTAGCATAGTTGAGTGTGTTTTTGCTAGGTAGATAAGTAGTTAGGTAGTTGTTGATAGTTGTATATTTTTCTCTTGGTCACAGGCTTCCCACCTTTTAGCTTGAGTGCTCATTTTATTCTTGTTTAGTGTAGGTTTGTGAGTGCATAGGTTCATAGGTTCATAGGTTCATACTAGGCTATCTGCCCTAGGGCATTAATAAGCCTAGCCAGAGTGTGTTTGGCTTTCGCCACCCATTTTAAATTAAATTTGCTATGCCCTTTTTCGAGGTTAGTATACTGTGCCTCTGTCTAACAGTGACACAGAAGTGATACCAGGGTAAACCTACAATCCCCTATCCACTCATCAAGATTCCTCTTGAAGAGAGTCAATGAGGGACTCTGCCTAACCTGGACTGGGATTTTATTCCAGAGTGAAGGGAGCCTCTGGGTTATGAATCTGTCCCTCCAGCATGTCCTATTTATTTCAGTGCTGAGGTTCAAGTCTCTCAAGCATGTAGCTCGATGGGATTTGGATTTTCTGAGGTGCAGCATGTCCATTAATTCTGGGTTGGACATGGCTTTATACGTCAGGCACAGATCGCCTCTGAGCAGGTGGTATGCCACTGAGTAGAGCTGGAGTTTCTTTAACCAGGCAGCATATGGCATCTGTTTGAGCCCTTTGATCCTCTTGGTGAGGTACTTTTGGGGTCTTTCCAGTTGCTGCAGGTGTCTGGTAAGGTACATCCCAAAAGGGGCATTGTACTCAATTATGGGCCTGATGAGGGATGAGTAAAGAGGCACGATGATCTCCCCTGATCTAGATGTGAATCTCTTCATGATTAGGTGGGCTATATAAAATGTTTTTCTAACCACTTTGGCCATGTGGTTGTCAAATGAGAGATTGCTATCAGCTTGGGTCCCCAGGTCCCCAATTACTTCTTCCGTACTTAATGGATTACCACCTATGTGGTAATATGTGGGCACTTTGTTTTTGCCAAAGGGGATGAGTATACACTTTTTGGCGTTTAGCTTGAGGCCATGGCTCTGGCACCAGTTGTCTGTTTCTATGAGGCACTTTTGGAGGATGCTTGTGTCGACTGTAGAGTCGATTATAGTGCCCAGTTTGCAGTCATCTGTGAACTTGGTCAGCCACAGTCCTTCCGTGTTGGCCTGTACCTCCGAGAAATATTTACCAAACAAGAGAGGTCCCAGGACTGAGCCTTGTGGGACGCCACTTGTAACTGGTTTGGAGTCTGACATGGCTCCAGCAATTCTAACCATGTGGGTTCCGTCCTTGAGCCAGTTTGCAACCCATATAGTGACATAGGGGTTTATATTTAAGCTGGTGAGCTTATCTATAATGCCCGAGTGGGGTATTGTATTGATGGCTTTTGCGAGGTCCAGGTAGGCTGTGTGGACCACCTTCCCCTTGTCAATAGCCTTGGTGACTGTTTCAAAGAAATCAACCAGGTTTAAGAGGCAGGATCTGCCCTTAACAAAGCCGAACTGGGTAGGATCCAGTGTCTGTAGGTCCCCAATATCTTTTTTTATGAGGTCCATGATGATCCTTTCCATAGCTTTGCAGACCAAGCTAGTCAGGCTTATGGGGCGATAGTTTCCAGGATCCGTTGAGGCACCACCATTGTGGAGAGGGACCACTGTTGCTGTACGCCACTCTTTGGGTACATATCCTGTGGTAAGGCTGAGACTGAACAGTAGTTTTATGTTTGGGTTTAGCTCTTCTTGGAGTTCATGTAGGATGCAGCCCAGGACACCGTCTGGTCCCATTGATGCTGTGTTTTTTGCTTTGGAGAGGGCGGCTCTTACCTGAGCATTTGAGATGTCAAGGGGACAGCACTCTGCTGGGATAGATATTTGCCCTTTTGGTGGGGAGGGGGGGGAGAAGTTTGCGCTGAACCTGTCAGCTAGGATGTTGGCAATGTCTGTGGGTTCGGTGTATTTTTTTGTCATTTTGGACTAATTCTGAGCATATCTGGGAATTTCCACCCAGGTTCCTAACATAACTAAAGAAAGCCTTGTGATTATCCTTAGTGTCCTGTGCAATTTTTCTCTCAAAGCTGGCCTTAGGTAATTTTATGAGTGCCCATAGTTTTCTGCTAACACTGATCTAAGATGCCTTCCCTTTTTGGGGTTTTGCTCTATCATGTAGTAGCTTCCTCCTTCTATTGTATAGTTTGTTTATGGCTGGGGTCCACCAGACAGGATGTCTGCCTTTGGAGGATTGGGTCTTGGTTTTATTTGGGATTGCATGATCCATGCATTCCTGAAGGTGTTCATAGAATGCGTTTATAAAGGATTCTGTGGTCTGGGCCGTATTTTCCACAGGCCCGGGAGCTTTGAAGGATTCCACCTCGGTTTTGAGGAGTGTGAAATTTGCTTTAGAGAAGTTTTTCACTGTAGTTTTCTGGGCATGGGGTGGGGTCGGGATGTGAATATCCAGTGAGATTAGTTTATGGTCTGATCTTACCAGTGAGGGATACACTTCTGGTCTGGAGCATAGAGTCCCCATGTTGGTGATGATCAGGTCCAGTATGTTTTCCCCTCTTGTGGGAGTGGTAACAAGTTGTTCCATAGCATTTGAGTTTATAAATTCTAGGAACCTTTAAGCTAGAGTGTTGGAGCTAGAGTAATGCTCCCAGTCTATGTTTGGGTAGTTGAAGTCACCCAATATAATGGTGTTTGGAGAGACCTTCATATTTTCCAGTGTTCTCAGGAAGGCTGAGTGGGGTTCCTGGGTTTGGGAGGGTGGTCTGTAGCAGGCTATAAACTGGAAGGCAGTTTTACCCACTGTTAGTTGCACATGGATAGTCTCTGATGCTTCGTGCTGTGCCACCAACCTGGAGGTGTGGGTATCTTTGACGAATATTGATACTCCCCCTCCTTTTCTGGTTCTGTCCAAGTTTTGGGGCCGAAAAGCATGGTATGAGGTATAACCTGGTAGTGCTCTTGGGAGCCTTGAACCAGGTTTCTGTTACTGCACAGATATCGATGTTCTCCATGCTAAGGAGAGCTTCGAGTGCATGCATCTTGAGGTTTAGACTTCTGGCGTTGAGTAGCATTACTCTTAGTTTCTTATCACTTGTGATACCTATGGAGGTGGGTTTGTCTTTTGAGCCTTGCCTAAAAAAGGCACTATGGGGGTAGCAAGAGCCTTTGCCAATATCCGAAAGCCCAGGGGTGACAGGTGCAAGCCGTCCCTAGCGAAGCATCGTGGCTTGTTGAGCATGTCATCCCAGGCTGACAGGCATTGGATCCCCTTTGAATGACACCAATACTTAAGTCAATTGTTGAAATTGATCATCTTGTCTTCATATTGTGGCATAATTCTTGGTGAGGGTAAGATGCTGCTCAAGGTCAGGGTCATACCGGCCTGGGCAACATGCTCAGAGAGCTCCTCTATGTCTCTTTTCATGTAGTCCAGGGAGGTACATCTCAGGTCATTCACACCAGCATGGACAATGACTGAGTCATATTTGTACTTGCCTTGGAGTGACCTGAGTGCTTGTGTTATGTGGCGGATCCTAGCACCCGACAGGCAGCTCACCATGACCTTCTCCTTGTTCAGCCTGGTGAGCAGGACGTCAGTGTGCCTGACGATAGAGTCACCTATTATAAGTGTATCAGGTGTGTTGTTTAGCCTTAAGGGCTGTGACTGTCCGGCACACTGGCTTTGTGAGCTATGTGTTGCACGTATTTTGTTTTGGGGTAGCGGTTGCTTGGGTGTCTGCTTTGGAGGTCTCTGCTGCTTAGCCATATTTTTATTTAGAGCCTCCAAGTATGTTTTTGTGTGTTTATGTGTTTGGTTTGCTGTCGTGGTAGGTCTATGTGAGACTGGAATTGTAGTGAGTGTGGTTTCCTTCTCCTCCTGACAGGTTTCGCCAGTACTGAGTTGAGAGAGCTTAGCCTCCAGTTTGGCTATATGGTTGCATCTCTCACATGTGTTGGAATTTGTTGGGAGGAGGAGAGGGTTGTCTGTGTACATGAGGCAGTTGTAACATTGCCTCAAGATTCCCAGATTCACCAGCTGGACCAGAGAGGAGATTGACAATTGACCTATGGACATGCTAGAATAGTATTGGGAATTCCTTTATAATTGAAAACAAAGGGCCAATGGGGAACAAGGTACTCAAGGGGAGTTTGTGAGGGCGTAGTGCTTTTATTTTTTTAGTGCTGACTTATATAATATCTTTAGTGAGCAAGTGCCAGGTAACTTAAATGCAATGTGTTACAGGTAACTTAAATCTCAGCATACCAGTAGTAAGTAAAGTACAATAGTAAATATAATAGTGTATTAGTAGTTTCCTTGATATTTCCTTAGCAATAGTGTATTTTATCTATATTTGGATAATTTTGAAGAAAGGGCTAAAAAAATGTGTTGCCTGTGGGCATAAATTACAATCATAGAATGAGCATAACAAATGAGTCTATTGTTTGGAGTGGTGCACCTGAACTCCTCATTTTCCATTTGTGAGGGATTTGAGTCCTGGGCTATTAAGGAGCACTGGCAAAGTTGGTCCTCAAGGGCCTTCATCCTGCTGGCCCTCCAACTGCTTTTTCTTCTTCTTCTTCCTCCTCAGCCTTGAAGGTTGAGTCTGACAAACATAGATTATGGGACTCCAAGTCATCCAATGGGGAACAGAAAAAGTCCTCCTCCTCTTCTGTCCCATGTCCTTTTTCCTTGAGATCACCAGACCCAAAGATCCCACAACTTTTGAAAGTGACCACTACCCTGTCACCAACATTGGCTTTTACTCCTCAGAGCTGTTTGTTTTCAGTGCTGACCACCAGTAAGTCTCCATGACTGGCTCTGAACTTTTCCATCCACTTCATGCTCAAAGGGGCTCCGTCATGTAGGACAGCATCCCTTTTTTCACCATCTAGCCTGCGGACCTGTCACAGAAGTCAAGCCTTTCCCCACCCTAGTTCCAAGTCTCTCTGCCTTGGATGCCACAGATGGGTACATTATCATTAAAATGAACCTCCAAGCCCCCATAGGTGACTTCTTCCATCTGGTCATTAGAATTGGTGGGCAGTATTAAAGTTTCTGAGTTCTAGCAGTTGATGAGGTCCTTTTTTTGTGGACACCTAATTAATTAGGCCTTATCCCTTTAAATTTGGGTCCAGCTTCTAGACATTTGGTTCTATCTCTCTGGCTTTCCCTTCAGCTTCCTTGGAACTGAGGTCTTTGGACCTGGCTCATTTTGCACCCTCAGGTTCTTCTGCTCCAACTCATTCCTTGGTCTCATCAATTCAAACTACTTTTGCGCCAACTAGACCTATGAGTTGTGACATTCAGGCTGGTGTTTCCAGGCTGAGGTTGCCAGTCATTGCTTTGGGTTCTTCTCTCCCACTTGAAGTTTTGGCTTCAACAGCTCACTGCCAATCTCAATGTCAGAGCTAGGTATAGGTTCCCCAGGCTCAAGTGTGTTTCTAGTATTTTCAGGTACAGAGACCATCAATTCCAGTCTGCCAGCATCTGCTTCTTCCTTCAACATTGTGGAAAGGATGTTCTCATCTCAGGAGATGGGTCATGTTTCTCCCACTGGTATTCAGTCTCCTTTCTCATCTGAGCTTGTGTCTAAGTCATCAGTCTGCTCCTGGACAGCCTGCATTAATTGAAGTTTACTACCCCTATCCTCTCTACTTCAGCATCACCAGAGTGGGAGTTTTCAGGGAACAGTAGGTGCAAGAGGGAACAGCTTGACTCCTCAGAGGATTCTCTTACAGAGGATACTCACCTCCAGGAAGGAGAGATGTCCCAAAAGTCTCCATGGGATGACTTCATTTGGTGATCTCTTGGACTTTCTTCATCATTGTGGAGGCTTGACCACTGAAGCCCTATCTCTGGAGGTGTCAGTATTTTTGGGATCCTTCGGCATGAACCCATCCGCACCTTAGGTAATTCCTCCTCTAGATGAGCTTATAGATTTCGTGTCCTGGAGGGGATGGAAGGAACCTGACATGGTGGAGCCCATTCCCATGAAGCCTGATAATGTTTTTGCTTCTCCCAAGGACCAACAACATTGGAGTAAAGGTCTGGCTGCAGATGTAATTGTGTTGGCAGCTGCCACCATGAAGGTGATCTCTGAAGAGATAGCTTAAGACGATCCCCCAAATAGACAGTCTTAGGCTTTGGACCATTTAGGGAAGCACTCCTAAGCCTCAGCCATGTTCATGTTGAGAGCACTTAATTACCTATTGCACTTGACCACATTCTCTTGTGAACTAGTGTCTGAAGTGTTGAGTAATGTTAATAAGCAGCAGTCTTTGGAGATTCAGAAGACACTGGAGACTAAGTTGTCTACCCTGCTGTCTACCACCAATACCTCCATGAGGCTTATTTCCAGTGCAGATGATGGAGCATCCAGAGTGCTTGTCTCTATCATTGTCATGCAGCACCACCCTTGGATGCAAATATACAACATCAAGGAGTGCTCCAAGGCCTCCATCATGTACACCACATTTGACAGCTCTTACTTATTTGGCACTAAAAATTAGGAACAAGCGAGATGGCAAGACACTTTCTGCCATAAGACTGTATTTTGCCACCCCTCAGCATACTTTGTCAACGAATCAGATGGGGGGGGCATCTCTTTCTCACATAGTTGTAGCAGTCTTCTGAGGACATGCCTTCAGAGGGTTCCCAAGACTAGGGGTGTCCAAAATGGATGCCACTTGCAGGGCAGGGGTGGTCTGCAGAATCAGGGATTTCAATGTAGCTTTCTGTGGTGGGCCCTTTCAGTGGCCCTGAAGGGTTGCCAACTGCCCTGTTCTGAACCAGTTTGGTGGTCACTTAGTTCTTTACCCAGAAGCTTGTGAGGCCATCATCTCAGATGTGTGTTGGTGTTAAGAGTTGTATTCACAAGCTATGCTATCCCTTTTTAGAAATTCCAAAGTTTTGTCACAAACATCTCCAGACGTCACCCCCTTCAGAGACTGCAAGTCACATTAGAGATTCATAAACTGCTCACAAACCAAGTTATCCAAGAGGTCCCACTAGACCAATCAGGATCCAAGGTCTATTCAAAATTCTTTCTGGTACCAAAGAAGAACAAGGACTGCAGGCCTATTCTAGATTTATCCAAACTGAATCATATCGTGAAACAGACCAAATTCCATGTGGTCATGGTGTAGTCCATTTTACCTTTGCTGAGGAAGCACAATTTTATGTGCTCAACAAACCTCAATGATGCCCACTATCATGCTAATCACAATCAATTCAGAGCCCTGCCATTTGGTCTCACCATAACCCCCCCCCCACAGTGTCCACCAAATGCATGGGACTGGTGGCAGCCTGCTTCTGGCTACAGTGTTTCAGGTCTTGCTGTAACTTTATGATTGGATCCTTACCTCCCCAACAAGAGCATTATTGATCACAGCCAGGGATACCCTACTCCAGCCAAGTGACCACTTAGACACTATGGTCAATTACCTAAAGTTGAGCATGCAACCTGTTCAGATATTAGAGTTCATAGGTTACCACTAGGATACATTCAGTCAAACTGCCAGACTCTTGAGCTCCAGAGTGATCAGCCTTTGTGCTCAGGCATTGACATGCTTGCACTCTTGAAGCCTAAAGCTCAATTAGTTTTGAAACTCTTATGCCACATGGCAAAATCTGTAGGATTTGTTCCTGTAGCCAGGTATCATATGAGGGCTCTGTAATAGACCCTTGCTGTGTAGTCATCTTTTCTGACTCAACCAATGGACTTTCCAATGTGGTTGACAAAAGTATGTCACAACCAAATTTGTTTGTGGTTGCAGTCTCCTTTAGTTCTCAGTTGGAGACATTTGTCCTTCTCTTTTCTTCAGCTATGGCATCTCTTCTTGGGTCGGGCACATTTTGAGGGAAGGATGGTTCAAGGGTCCTTGACTTCTGTGGAGGCCTACATCCACATCAATGTCCTGGAGATGAGAGCTGTCATCATGGCATTGCAGGCATTTCAGGCCACCCTGACAAGAGGTGTGATTGCAATACAGATGGACAATATGCCTGTTGTATGGTATTTTGACAAATGGGGTAACATGTTCTTATCCCCTTTGTTGAGAGGCAGTGAGGGTTTGGCAATGGGAGATTTTGTGTCAGCAGTTTCTGGTTGCAACACATATCCCAGGGAAGTCCAACATTCTGGCTGACAGCCTCAGCAGGAACATTCTGCTTCCCCATGAATGGTCTCTAAATCCAAGAGTTGTGGCTCAGATTTTCTGCCCCTGGGGCACTGTATATTGCAACCTCTTCACCTCCCCATCCTATACCAAGTGCAGCAGCTATTATGTCTTAGTTCCACCTCGAAGACAGTCACCTAGAGATGTTCTGCTATTTGCTTGGTTCCTGGGGCTCCTGTACACTTAAACCTGGTCCTTCTGATTGTAAAATATCTCCAGAAGGCAGTCTGATGCGCAGCAACTGTGATCTTCATAGCACCTTTTTGACTTTCTCAGGTGTGGCTCCCCTCCATTGGCCTCTTTTTAAGTGTTCCAATGAGTACTGGATCCCATTTTGAATCTCATTTCTGATCCAGTGGGTCTGGATCCCCCAAGTCTTCAGTCTATCAACTTAACGGCATGGTTTCTCCAGTGCCCCTGATGGCCAGAAATCCTAAGTTTTCCCAGATTTCTGATCCAGTGGGTCTGGATTCCCCCAAGTCTTCAGTCTGTCAACTTAACTGCATGGTTTCTCCAGTGCCCCTGATGGCCAGAAATCCTAAGTTTTCCAAGATTGTAGTTCACATCCTGTCTTCATCTCAAAAGCATTCAAATAGAAAAGTATATCCCAGTAAGTGGAAAGGTTTTGTGATGTGGGCAGAATCCCAAGGACATGATTCATTTTCTGCTCCTTTAGAATTCAGATTTTCTTGCTGAATTGTTTCAGTCAAGTTCTAGTTTTTCTACCATTATGGTGAAGTTGACATCTATTTCTAATTTTCATGTTGGCAGGGATAAAGTTCTTCTGACTGCTATTGAGATTTCCAAGGCTTTTCTCAAAGGTTCCTTTTAGCTGCACCCCCCAGTCCAGGATTCAGTTCAACCCTGGGATTTGCCATTTGTTTTGCAGTTCCTTGCAGGCCATCCTTTTGAAACCTTGGTAATGTCAGACTTAAAGTTTTTGTCCTGGAAGACCTTATTTTTGGTGGCTGTTACTTCGACAAGGAGGATTTCAGAGTTACATGCTCGTGACTCTCCTCCTTATTTTCTTATTTTGTGTTTCACAAAGAAAGGGATGCTCACTGTATGAATCCATCTTTTTGCCTAAAGTGCTTTGGAGAATAATTGTATCAGTTCCATTCTTCTTCCTATGTTTTCCCTAATTTTTCCAACAAAAGTGAGTACCTTCTGCATTGTTTAGATGTGCATAGGCAATTCAGATTTTATTTGGACTACCAAGGTCTTTAGAAGTTCCAGTCAGTTATTTGTTTCCTTTTAAAAATCCAGGCTAGACACACCCAGTGGCTGTCAAACTGTATTTCATTTGCATATTCATTGAGTGCATTCTAACAGAGCTATGGTTATTTTTATGACTTTTTTTCTAGAGTATCATTGGATGAAGCTTTTTGAAGCTGTGATTTGGACTGGTCATCACACTTTTGTTTCCCATTATATGCTAGACATTCACTCAGGATCTGAGGCTTCTTTTGGCTCCACCGTGTTGTGGAATATCCCTCTTTAGTTTCTTCTGAGGTTTTATATATGGCTGGGGACTCTGTCCCATCAGTTGAAGCCAGATGGAGCAGACAACATGAGATAAAAAAGTTATGTACTTACAATAATGATAGATCTGTGTTGTCTTTCTTCATCTGTTTCAACCTTCCTCCCCTCCTGTCCCTACCTTGGCTGGTTATGGTGAATGCCACCATAGCTGGCCTTAGGCATAGGCCAACTAGGTGGCCACCTAGGGCACCACTCTAGCAGGAGTGCTTTTCCAGTATTTATTTGGTGTAGGTAGATCAGGATGGGGAGCGCTGTGGAGCCCTTTTGCCTAGGACACCAGTTGACCTAAGGCCGCTCCTGAATGTCATTATCTTAGATGGCATGACAATGGAGGTTGTTCATTCCTTATTCTTGGAGTCTTGCAGCCTCCTTGGTTCAGGCAGTTGATTGCAGCTTAGGGTTTGGCTTACCTGGGTCAAACTCAATCTCAAGAGTAGGATGAGAAGCAGGGGGTTATAGGTAAGGGAGATGGAGCTTGGTGAGTTTGAAGTCTGAAGGAATTAGCAGTGTTAGATATGATAACACACAGATTGAATTAGATGGGGACAAATGACATGGATCTATCAGTATGGTAAGATGGGAGACGGAGCTTGGTGAGTTTGAAGTCTAAAGGAATTGACACTATCAGAACTGACAGCACACAGTTTGAACCAGATGGAGATGGACAACATGAAATATTATTATGGTAAGTACATAACTTTCATTTTTTTCAATTGAAAAACTCAAAAGCCCTCCTTTCCTCCAACAAAGACCAAATAGAAGTATATGCATTATGACTGTTTATTAAAAGAGACAAATACATCATTCAACAAACCATTTGTTTTTAACAAATTCTATTCAGATAACAAACTGCAAGCTGTATGTTTATCAACCAAAGTAACTGTTCCCATTGACTGCCATTTGGCATCCCCTGTTCATGCCAGCCAGCTCCTCCTAACTACTCTTGTTTGCTCATTTCTCACCTTTTCTAGCTAGTATAGTCCAGATTCCAGGCTTTGCTGGTTTCAGGACTTTATTTTCTGTGTCCAGACCTTGCTGTAGTAGAGGCAAGTCCTACTGCTTACCAGTGGGAGTGGTGAGCATTGTACTGCCTGTCTAACACTAGAGGAGTGATTTCCAGCTCTGAAATTGTAATTTTAGCCATTTTGGGCTTATTTCCATCTCTTTCAACTTTCTGGCTTAAAAACGCATGTGTTTGCGCATTTTTCACATTGTGCAGCACCACGGGGCTACAGTTAAACTATTCCAGGTGCCAGAAAGTTTGCTCTTCAAATTTTCCCTGAGAACTAGCTGGTTTCTCAGTAGTAGCACTAAAATCTGAACCCCTGTGACTGGCACTTGCTCTAGAACTTGCAGGAAAGCACTCAACTCTCTCTTGTTAATAAGGAGAAATTAATTGTAGGCACTAAACAGCCTGTGATGATTGGGGAGAGATGGGCGAAGGCTGCCAGCCTAGTCAAATAGAATTTGATACATAATTCTATCAACTGTATAAATAAATGTAAAATACAGGCTTGTGTTTTTAAATGTAAGAAAACACTTTAAAATGTATACTTCAAGATTGTTGCAACATTGCGTGCTGTAAGGAAAACCAAGCCAAGTATTTCAAATGTGTCTTTTTAAAGGGGCACTATCTCGTTTCTAAAATCAATTGCTTGCTAGAGCACTTTGTTTACATTTTAGTGCAGTGTAAGTACATGTTCACACAGAGGCAGGGTTTTCAGAGAATCTTATTAGCATACTGATACTGCAGGTCACATTTCACAAACTTCAGTGGGGGAGGGAGACTTTACAGCATGTCGTTTTGTATTTTCCTTCCCCCACCCATAGGCTGTTAGATTAGTTGAGTGACTGATTTAGCATCAGCCAGAAATGCTTTCTAGACACACACACTCACACTCAGATCTGTAGCCTCTGCAGCAGTGAAATTACATTTTCAGTATGTGCTTGTTTTTTTCTAAAACTGATTATCCCAGCCTAAGCAATTGTATTTTTTTTTTTTGTTTGTTTTTGTTTCATGCTTGCTGTTACACGTTTTTCCCCTTCACTAATAATTATTGTTCATATTGTCAGCAATAGTGTTGCTTATTAGTGCATGTATTTTGTACTCATGCAGACATATATTTATAAGACAGTTTCCCTCATTTCACAGGACAGCATTACTTTGGACAGTTGCATCTTGAAAGCAAACCCACTGAGATGCAAATGTCCTAAGATTCTACAAGAATAAAATCTTGTAATGTTTCAATAAAAACACGTCAGATAACTTTGAAATTGAATTGTGTTACTGTACTAAAAGTATTTTCCCATTAGCTGACACCATTCAGGAATCACACAGTAACTGTCTGTATAATGCTGATTCCATCCAACTGAATTTATTTTCTTTTTCTTTCCTGCTTTGTGGTACAATGTTTGGATCTTTCACTCGTTTCCTGAACATCTGACTGCAGTAGTTACACTGGTTACCTTTTGAAAGTTGAGGCAAATGTAGTGTCTATATTTACCGATATTTTCTTATCTGTGTGCATAAGTATGTATGCAATAAGTAATCTAAGTTTATATTCATGTGGTTTTAAATCCACAGCCTTGTTATGTCTTACTGACTGGCTTGCAATTCAAGGCATTCTTGAATGTCTGTTAAATTTGCATATGCTGGATATGTGATAATGTGTTGTATTTTATTAAAACTTTCTATGTAGTGCTCATAATTGTTTTAGTTGTATACTTCACTGTTAATATTGGAATTCTCATAACTTTTCTCAAACTTTGCTTCTTTTGTGACTCAGATGGCTGTATTGATAAGACCACTTATATCAAGATGTAATATATAGTGATTGTCTAATCTTAATATACAGTAATTAACTACACACACACACACACACACACACACACACACATATATATATATATATATATATATATATATATATATATATACATTGAAAATCTTCCACACAGAGAAGTTTCTTACACTGTTTTAATTTAAATAAATAAATATGTGTCATTATGTGTTTATCATATGTATTGCTTTGGTGGTTGGTGCATGGTCGCCTTACAGTAAGACACTGTCCAGTTTGATTCTCAGCTAGAGCGTCTTCTGCGTGGAGACATGCGTGAATTGGCGTACCTTCGTTGAAGGTTGTGCGTCAGGGCTGGCAACTCGGCACGTAAAAATCCATTGCCAATCATTAGCGGACCGGAGTTCCGCTGTGGCAACCCCTAACCGGGAAAAGCCGAAAGACACAAACAATTGCTTTGGTGGTTTAAAATGCATTTGCTGTATATCTTTATAGAGCCACATATATTTATCTGCACACAAACACAAATTTTATATATATATATATATATATATATATATATATATATATATATGTATATATATATATATATATATATATATATATGTATATATATATATATGTATATATATATATATATATATATATATATATATATATATATATATATATATAGGTCTACCTAATAACACCGACAACGAAATAACCGACCGAAAAAATGACAAAAGAAAGTTCTGAAACACGAAACTTCACATGCCCGACAAACCAAAATCCCGACAATCAACAAAACAAATACCTTTCCCGAAAAACACACACACGCAACACAATCACACCAAAACCTTACAAACCTACACTAAACCTTACATACACAACTATCTATGCACTAACCTTAACCCAAACCCTAACCCTAAGGTCCGTCACTATCGCACACTTACATTACCCGCACCCTAACCCTAATTCATTTAGTCCGCCCCTAACCCTTAACTCTGTCACTATCGCACACTTACCTTACCCGCACCCTAACCCTAACTCACTTAATCTGCCCCTAACCCTTAAGTCCGTCACTATCGCACACTTACCTTACCTGCACCCTAACCCTAAATCACTTAACCTGCACCTAAACCTAAAGTCCGTCACTATCGCAAACCTACCTGACCTGCACCCTACCCTAACATCCATCACTATCATACACTTACCTTACCCACACCCTGACCCTAATGTCCGTCCCTATCGCACACTTACCTTAACATGTCGGTGTTCTCAGCATCGGGATTTTCAACTGTCGGTCTTCTCCATTGTCAGTCTTCTGGTGTCGGTGTTCTCATCGTCGGCATTCTGCACTTTCATCATTTTCAGGTAGACCCATATATATATATAGATATATATATATATATATATATATATATATATATATATATATATATATATATATATATATATAGATGTGTATATATGTATATATATATATATATATATGTATATATATATATATATATATATATATATATATATATATATACACACACACACACACACACACACACACAAACACACACACAAAACACACCCACACACACAAACACACAGACACACACATACACTATATATATATATATATATATATATATATATATATATATATACACACACACACACACACACACACACACACACACACACACACACACACACACACACACACACACACACACACACACACACACCTATATAAATCTGTCTCTGAATTTGTGTAACTTTGTTTATGTATACAGACGTACACACACCCTTATGTGTGTAGTGTGTAGGTGGATATACACACACTCACACACACACACATATATATATATATATATATATATATATATATATATATATATATATATATATGTATATATATACATATACATGCACACTCTCATACAGTGACATGCAGGAGGTATTTTGACTTAGATGAGAGTATAGCTGTTCCTAACAGCATTAGTGTCACTGACCCTTTATTGCTAGTTTTACAAGTAACATTTGCTTTTTTCCATTTGTCACATGCCACTTGACAAAAAAGTGTGACTCAAACTACAGACCCATAAGCTTAACCAGCCTCATTTGCAAGGCTATGGAATGCACCATCATGGATACTATAAATAAGGACATAGGTGATCTCCAAACCCTTCTTATGACACAGTTTGGATTTGTCAAAGACAGGTCATGCCTGTTAAACCTGATAGACTTCTTCAAAAACATCACCAGAGCCATAAATTAAGGCAATCTGTGCATTCAGCCTACCTTTACTTAGCAAAGGCCTTCAACACAGTCCACATTCGGGCATCATTGATAAACTATCCCAGTTCAGTATCAGCCCTTATGTTGTCAGATGAGTTTCTAACTGGCTCACTGACAGATCACACTCAGCCAAAGTAGGGGACTTTACCTCAACCAGTAGACCTGTCAGCAGTGAGTTTCCACAGGGGTCATTGCTGAGCCCCGTATTGTTTGAAATGTACTACTCAGAAGTTCAGGCTAAAACAGGGTGGCTGTGGCTCATTAAGTTTGCTGATGACTGCAAATTTGGTGCAGTCACTGAATCCCCAAACAATGTCAATATAATTCAAGAAGGACTTACACAAACCAATGATTGGTGGCAAAGCCATGGGCTCAACTCAATGCTAAAAATGCATTATCATCCCCTTCGATAAAAATGATATCCATGCATACTATCATATAAATAATAATACCCTACATAATAACTCAGTAGTGATAAAACTGGGAACGCAAGTTGACTGTATCCTAAACTTTGACCGCCATTTGTCTACTATGATAAGGAAGACATTCTACATTGCTCACTTCATTAGCAAAGGTATTGCCTCAAGAGGGAAAGAGGTCATAACTCCCCTATACTTGACTCTCATTAGGCCAATAATTGAGTACAATCCTTCCATTGGTATGTACCTTACCAGGCACCTGCAGCAACTTGAGAGACCTCTGAGATTTTTAAAAAAGAAAATTCAGGGTCTCCAGCTACTCAGTAGCGTACAGACTTCTTAGAGAAGACTTGTGCACTTGGACTACAGAGCCATCCCATATCCACACCCAATGGCAGTGCTGCACATCTGCAAGTCACATGGGCTAAGGGTCTGCTCTAGAGAGCTTAACCTGGCCTACAACATAATTAGGACCTGATGGACAGACAGCTATGTCTCTAAGAGGTTGCCATTCCTCTGGAATAGGCTACTAATTCACATCAAACAGAGCCACTCTATAACCCTGTTTAAGGGTTGGGAGGGCTGCCTAATGGTTAAAGTGTTTGCCTTACACACACAAGGTGCAGAGTTTGAGCCGCACAAGTGATAATTGGCTAGGCTTAAAATGGCTCGCTAGGGCAGTTAGCCTAGTACTAATCTAGGAATCTAAGTATAGCCTGGATGACTGGATGGGAAACTTTAAATTCCTTGCCAGGGAGTTCACCTATGACCTTTCTAGATATGGGTAGTCATTGCTAACTAAGATCTTGAGTTTAGGCTAGATCTTTTATATTGGGTTTCTCTAGTATTATATTGGATACACATGGGTAGGCTCGTAAAGACCTTTGGGTCAGTAGCCTAGTAACCACGTAAGAACCTATCAAGTAACAAGAGTATTCTTGCTCTTAATCATCTAAAGTTTTAGAGATGATAATTTTACTTGTGTGTTGGCATGCTCAGATTGCACTGCATTTTTTTCAGGATAACTGTTGCCATATCCACATGCATTTGTTCAGGAGAGGTACTTAGGAGGAAAAGCTCAGCAGCAGATGTCCAAGAGTAATTACATGTAGACATGAATTTGCCATTACAGAGTTAAAGTTCTTCCTGGATATTCAAACAGAAGGCAAACAAGGTACTCCCAACTCAAAATTGGACAACATATGTATAGTTCAGGGCGGAAGCAATCAGCAAACTGGGTGAGGTGAAGAATAATTGGACATTTTAAACTATATTGCTTTCACAGTGGGCTCTATTCAAGAGAGTGGCACTGGACACAGCATGAGTACCAGTGTGAGTACAAATTCGTTCACAGTATCAATGGACATATGAGAATAATAGATAATAAATACCTTGAAGGCAGCATTACACATGACAAGCTATCCACTGGCTGCACAAAGCCATGGGGAGGCAGTGCAAACCTTATGGGATAAACTCCAAAATATATGTCATCAGTAATACAACAGATTGTTTTTCATAGCCTGTTGTTTATCAGCCCTATGTGGTGCATTTATATCGTTAAAACAAGAATAGTCTAAGGATAAATAGCAGCAACATATGACTGATCAAGAGATGAAGAACTACTGGCTCACAGGCCACAGAATGTACTGTAGTACAATGCCTACAACACTACCAAACAACACAGAAGCCCACTCACACAGTGTCATCATAGACAGGCTCTTAAGAAGGAACAGTTTTCTGCCATGAGTAGGGTACCATGCTTACCCAGCAAAGGTGAGGGCTGTATTGAAGAAAACAGTGGAGTGATGAAGCTTGGATCCCAAACATATACCCCGCATTCAGGTAGATTCCATGCTCATTTAGCATAGTTGCAACTTCTCATGTGCAGTGGGCAAGGACATCATGGGAGAGTATCAAGAAATTATGAAGATGAAGTCCAACGCTTATGAAAGATAGCTGAAAAATAAAATCTTCTAACTTGCCTAACATTATCGCTTATTTGCAGACCCTGTGTGTTACCTGTAAGACACACATTGCACCTTCCAACAACACCTTTTGTTGACTGGAGCTTCCTGCATGTTTGATTGCCTGGTACCTTGCTGGTGCTCTTCCTTGTGAATGGAAACACCTGTCTTATATATTACCTTCTGGAACATGCTTACATTATCTGTGATGTATTGTGGTACCTAAGATATAACATGCAAAATTTGTGTTAAAGGCCAGATTACGATATTTACATTGAGGCCACACGGTTTGCTGAGCTGTACACCCTTCCACAATCCTTACTGTTGCCTACTATTCATGATGATACTTATATCGAGGGTTCAAATGCCATTTTGGATATGTGCAGTTCTTGCTCTGTATGCCATTCTCCAGCAGACAGAGTGCTGTCCATCAGTAGGGTACATGGTCCATTCCACCCTGCTTGCCCACTTACAGCTATGCAACCATAACAAAAACTGTAATCTTTTATAGGCACAGAAATAGAACATGGCTGACACAACAGATTTCTATCCCAAGGAATCCTGTACTTACTGAATAAACTTCTTATGCATGTCAAGCAATACTACACATCATCTGTAATCAGTAATATTCTGAATGAATAGCATGGAAATAATAAATCCTCTTTGGGGTATATTAGCAAGGTGTTTCTGGATCATGGAGTTTAGCTCATTCAACAGTGCTCAGGCTTAGCTGGATATGCTTATCAATGGTCTTTTAAACTGCATGAGTAGCATATACCTATGAACATATCAACCTAATATATAATTACCAAGTATCTCACAAATGTGTATGCTGCATATAGAATATATATGCAGACAAAAACATCAGCTTATTGATGAATGTGTTGCTATAATCCTTCTCATTTGAATGTCATAATATGGTCATTAGTATACACTACTGACCACATCAGTTTTCATACTACCATGACTGTGCTACAGATACCTCTGAATTGCATATGCCCTGCTTGTCAACACTCACTGTATAGTTTAGCTTTACACACTGTGCTATTTTTCTGAATAAGCCGCGGTGGTGCAGTAGTAGCATTGTCGCCTCACAGTAAGGGTTCTCCAGTTTGATTATCGGCTGGAGCACCTTCTGTGTGGAGTCTGCATGTCCTCCCTGTGGTTGCATGGCATTCAAAAGACATGCATGAATGGGCGTGCCTTTGTTGAAGGTTGGACGTCGGGCTGGCACCTTGGCACCATAAAAATCTACTGCCAATCATTAGCGGACCGGAGTTCCGCTATGATGACCCCTAACCAGGAAAAGCCGAAATAAGAACAACAACAAAAACAAATACACCCCTACTGTGTTTTATGTCCTGTAAGAGTACTGACTATATACATAACAAGGTACCCGTAAAACAAACATTTAATTGTTTATTTTAGTAAGTAATGAAAACAACAAATAGATGTATACTCTACCATGAATTACACTGTTTGAAATCATGTAATGTAGTCCCCTTATTCCTTTAATCAGCTGTTTGTTTATTTGTTTATTTACTTATTAATTTCAGCTTGGTAACCATGTAAGTGGGTGGCTGGCAGACCATTTCAGTCACAACTTGAGCTCCATGGAGCAAGACACAAACAGAAAATTGGAAATAGAATAAAGAAGTATGCTACTTTCTGAAAGAATGTCAAACAGCTTAGCAAACTGCATAAGTGGAATTCTAGCAAGATGACAGTTGAAAAGATAAATGAAATGTAAATGAAGTCAAACTATAACTACAGCTTTGCAGGCAAGAAGGGCATCATTGCTCATGCCTGAAATATTAGTATGTATGTACATATGTAAAATGTATAAATATATATAAGCTGTTTAATAGTGTGGCTGTGTTAAGTATAGAAGGGTCTCTCCATTTTTATTTATTTATTGTTTAGCTTTATGTGCAAGTAGTGTTCTTTAAACTAATGAGTGTGTATTATAGATTTCTTGCATTGTCATGATTCTTCAGCAAAATTGTCTCTTTGCAACAAAATATCACACTTGCTTTTACTTGCAATTTACACTGTTTCTCTGCAAACCTGTTACATTAAATCAAAATGTCTGTCTATCTATACATACATATGATAGTTATGAAACAGTCAAATAAATAAAACTATGACTTCACATGGAACCAGAGTGTCTACATGTTTGTTTATTTTGTGAAATAAATGAAACTACAGTTTCACATGGAATATGTATGTCTGTTTACTTATTTATGTATGTATAAAGTTGTACTGGCTAGTTCTAATTTGAAACTAGACTGTCTAGTATATAGAAATATGCATGCAATACATGCCATTAATTTCTTGTGATGTCATGACATTTCAGTTATAACTGAAACCCTACCTTTCAACGTTATAGTGCATGAGAAAAGCCTTGACAGAAACATTTAATTGGCTAAAGTAGTTACTAAAGTCCAAGATAAAAGAGTAGACAATGGTAACTTTACTCAAAAGTGTTACACAACAGCAAAAAGGTACAAGCAGAAGACAGAGTCCATATGACTCGAAGATGACTAGTTACTCCCCAAGAAATACCCTCTACAACTTATCCCCCCACTGTTACTAAAGAATGGGTCCTCACTGAGCTCTTCATAGTTAAAAACAATACAACAATGAGCCCTGATAATATCCAGGTATGCCTCCTATACAGTTTGAAAAATGACCCCTCAGGCCCACTAGAATGTCTGTTCAGCCACAGCCTTCAGACAGGTTTTGTCCCTAGGGAATAAAGGATTGCAACAGTCATCTCTCTGCATAAAGGTGGACCATCAACAGACCCAGGGAACTGCAGACTCATAAGTTGGACTAGTCTTATATACAAAGGCATGGAAAAAGTTATCATGGATCTAATAAATACATATGGAATCTTCAAACACTGGACCCATCCCAGTTTGGTTTTGTCAATGGTAGGTCACACCTACTAAACCCAGTGGACTACTTTGAGAAGACCACTTGAGCCACGGATGATAGGCAAAAAGCTGCATACTGCCTACCTCGACCTGGTAAAGGCATTCAACACACTACATCACTTAGATATTACAGAAACTCAAAAATGTAGACATAAATCCGTATGTAACCCGATGGACAGTGTAATGGTTCATGGATAGGACACATGAAGTTAGGGTGGGGGTATCCACCTCCACCAACAGGCCTGTTAGTAGTGGTGTTCCAGAGGAGTCAGCACTTGGACCTCTCCTATTTGGAATACACTTCTCTGAAGTCATAACAAATATAGAGAGTCTTTGGGTGACCAGATCTGCAGATGACTGCAAGTTGGATGCAATGACTGATTCCTCCAAAGATGTAGATATCCTTGAGGAGGGTCTGAGAGCCAAGTAACTGGTGCCAGAAACATAGCCTAATACTCAATGCAAAAATGCATATTTATACCCTTTGGAAAGATGACCACCCCTGCAAATTATAACATTAATAACACTTTCCTAAGAGCAAACCCAGTGATAAGGGACTTGAGAACTCAGGTTGACAGTAACCTGAACTTTGATCACCATGTGTCCACGGTGGTGAGAAAATCCTTCTATGTGGGGCAAGTTACAAGTTATGGCAAGGCATCCAGATCTAAGGAGATCATAGTCCCACTATGCTTAGCCCTCATTAGACCAATAATCGAGTACACTGCACTCTTCAGCATGTACCTAACCAGGCAATTGCAACAAGCATAGTGGCCACAGAGATTCCTCATTAAAAGAATAAAGGGTGTAAATAACATGTCTTATGTGGATCACCTCAAACTCTTTTTTCTGTACTCAGTCTCCAGCTATAGTGGAATGTAGGAAAAGGTAGGGTACTGGTTAGCAATGAACTTTTCTTTAAATAAGCTATACTTTACTGGGTATGAAACTGATGCATACAGTGTATTTCATATAGCATATATCATGGATTGAGGTAGGGGAAAAAAAAAAAAAGACACATTAAAAAGTGCCGGATCCTCATAGGTGCACTGGTTCCAGGACTAGAAAAACTGACAGTGTAGACACAGAAACATTCCAACAATGGAGTTAGGCCAGGTTTAGGGGGATGATGTCCCTTCCCCATTGTAGAAGGAATTACTAGTCCACAAAAACTGACAGGTCAGAAAAAGAGCCATAAAGATGATAAACTGGACTGTTTAGGATAAGAAAGAAATGATGTAGCATTACTATTAAGCAAGATGCCCATAATTTCCAGATGCAAGAAATTCAAAAACATTAAGAGAGAAATCAGAGAAAAGGTAAATACTTACACAAGAAAAACTGACTAAACCTTCTAATGCATCTTTGTGTTCATTAATACAACTGATCCATGAAAAGCATTAGATAGACAAAAACTTTGGGCCATTTGGAAAATGAAACATCCAAGGAAGTTCAAAAAATGTAAAGAACAAAACCCAGATATTTTTGAAAGGCATGAAAAATAAACATGGATATGGGAAAGAAAGAGATCTGTTTTGGTGTGGTACTTATGCAAAGGAGACAGCCAAAGTAATCAATACCAGAAAGGATCTCCAAAGTTATTTGAAGAGAAATACAGGCAAAGTATCCTGATATGGAAACTTTCAGAACACAATAATAGGATCACAAAGGGGTAATGTAAAACAGAAGATTAGTAAAGTGGAAGTTAAACCAATAGAAGCTAAAGCTAAGGCATACTTCCAAAGTGAAGGATTTAGTGTAGAAAGTCTAACACAGGTTATGTTACAGCATAATGGAACAATTAGTCCTGAAAGTAAAGAAAACATAAAGAGCGGGAGACATTGGTGTAGAAAGTCTAACACAGGTTATGTTACAGCATGATGGAACAATTAGTCCCCAAAGTAAAAAAAACATAAAGAGCGGGAGATGTCAGTGGAAGAAATATGGACATGGGAATGTATAGTAACTTTAATGTGGCACAATAATTATGCAATAGCAGAAAAGAAAACAAAATTAATACAAAAAAAGTGGCACCAAAGATAGTTGCAGAGAAATACAGCAAAGGCATTCAGATATACAACATTTCAAAATACAAAAAATAAGAAAACAAAGGGAGAAAGTAGAAAAGAGGATTGCCAATGGGGAAGTTAAAGAAATAGAAACTGTAGTTATGGATTACCTGTGAAGTAAAGGATTTAGTGTATAAAATCCAACAGTGGTAATGTTGTAGCATGATGGGTCACTGAGACTAACAAATGAAGGTGAAACGGGAAGCATTTGATCACTTGTCACATGATGATTCTCTAAAGCCTTCTGTAGGAAATGAGTACAAAACTTAGCTGGAGTTGCACAGCCAGGAAAGGAGCAAGAAACATTGGCAACTGTGACACAGTCAATGTTGTGTAGCGATAGACAAGTGAATTCCTGTATGAAAGAACAACAGATGATGCAGCATGCAGCTGAAGATAATATGTCACAGGAAGATGTTCACTAACTTTCTATAGAATCCCTGAAGCAAACAGAGACCAAAGGTAACAACTGCTTTATTTAACAGAGATGGATAGACATATAAAGATCAATGAAAAAATATTACAGAAAGTCAATAAGACCCAAAATGTTAAAGTCTGATTAAACAAATTAATACAGTAATTAAATCTTTCAAAAGAAATTTGTGTAATATAACATAAGTAAATAGGCTATATTAATTTGCAGCTAAATTAATAACAGTTAAAATCTTACCACAAAACAATGGGCAATAAGGGAAAGGAATGGAAGAAATCAAATGCCATCATGAAAGTACTAAATACAGACAATAAACGAGTTAAGGTAAGAAGTGTCACTGTTAGAAGAGTACAGAAGAGGGAACAGATCAATACAGATAGAGAACTCTAAGACAGAGATGTGATGAAAGCAATGCACAGTATCAGAACAGATCAGTATCTATTGTGCACTATCAGAAATCATAGACTAAAAATATAAGCACAGCACAGAAAACATAGAAGATACGCAGATAAATATAAAGGAAAAGAACAAAATAAGCAATATATTGATGACCCAAAACACTTTTATACAGAACTGAGAAACAAGGCAAAAAGGATTGAAACGCCAAAAAAAACCAGAAATCGATACATTTTGGACAAATATATATCAAGATCCTGTGGAACATAAAGATCCTGAATGGATCGAAAAAGTAAAAGAAAGAAGTTCAAATGTACAGGATATGAAATTGTATGAAGTAACAGCCAGAGAAATTGAAACAAAGTTAAGAAAAGATCATAACTGAAAAATCTCAGGCCCAGATGCAGTACCTAACTTCTGGCTAATAGTATTAACATCTTTATATGAATATTTACCCATGATTAAATACTATTTATATGCGCACCTGGAAAAGACACCAACCTGGCTAACAAAAGGAAAAACAATATTTCTACTTAAGAACAAACATGCAAGCTACCCTAAAAATTATAGTGTAATAACTTGCCTTCTGTATATGTATTACCTATATACTGGAACTGATGCCAAGAGTTTGTAGTCATTTAGAAGAAAACTCAGTCATGGCAATACAACAAAAGGGTAACAAAAGTAAGTCATATTGAACCAAGTTTCATTTTTTGTAGAATAAATTCATTAAGGAAAAAAATGTAAATAGGGGAAGAATCTAAATATGTCATGGATAGATTACAAAAAAAGCATTTGCCAGTATCCCACATTCATGGATGAAACGGGGCTTAAAAATTTATAAGATACACCCTACAGTGATCAATTATGTTGCAGCAGCCATGAAACAGTGGCAAACCACTTTGCAGTTACACCATGATAAAGGGCAAATTACAGGGAAAAAATTCAAAGGGGATATCATCTCCTGTTGGTATTGTGGCATCATCCATGAAGACAGTGGGATGCTGCTCAGTGGTTGACTCATACCTGCCTCTGTCACATATGGTCCGGAGAGTTACGTCTCAGGTCATTCACATCCACATGGACTATGACCGAGTTAAACTGATACTTGAGGTTTAGTGACCTCAGTGCTTGCATGTGATGAATCTTGGTCCCTGACAGGCAACTAACTGTAACTTCTCCTTATTTAGCCTGATGAGGGAGACATTGGTATGTCTCACAATGGAGTCTCCTATGAACAATATATTTGATTCTGTGGTGTTGTACCTCATGGGCTTGATAGTTGAGGCACAATGACAGGTGGTTTTATGTGATGTGGTGAGTTGTCTTATTGGTGTGCATGCAGTGTTTCTGACAACTGTGTTTGAGATGAATTTAAGGTTTGGGTAAGTTGCATGTGAGCACATCTTCAATTATAGTTTACTGGCCGTTTGGGCAGTTTTTCCATCCCTTTCAACTTTCTAGTTTAAAACCCTGCATTTGCGCTTGTTTCCCACTTTTCCTGTAACTAGTCTAGTCCAGATACAAATTTGCTGTATCCAGGACTGTTTGTAAGCTTCTGAGCCTCCAAGCCTTTCTCTGTTGCAGGGAAGCCTTTTAGCTTATCAGTGGGAGTGGTAAGCACTAGGTAGCCTATTTACCACAAGAGGAGTGGTTTCTGGCCCAGAAATTGTAGTTTATTGGACGTCTGGGCAGTTTTTCCATCCCTTTCAACTTTCTGGTTTAAAAGCCTGCATTTGCACTTGTTTCCCACCTGTCCTATAACTAGTCTAGTCCAGATACAGATTTGCTGTATCCAGGACTGTTTGTAAGCTTCTGAGCACCCCAAGTTTTTCTGTGCTGGAGGGAAACCTTCTACCTTATCAGTGGGAGTGGTAAGCACTAGGTAGCCTATCTACCACAAGATGAGTGGTTTCTGGCTCAGAAATTGTAGTTTATTGACTGTTTAGGCTGCTTTTCCATCCCTTTCAACTTTCTGGTTTAAAAGCCTGTGTTTGCGTGAGTTTATAGGTTCATAGGTTGATAATAGGCTATCTGCCCTAGGGCATTTATAAGCCTAGCCAGAGTATGTTTGGCTTTCGCCACCCATTTTAAATTAATTTTGCTATGCCCTTTTTCGAGGTTAGTATACTGTGCCTCTGTCTAACAGTGACACAGAAGTGATACCCGGGGTAAACCTACGATCTCCCATCCACTCATCAAGATTCCTCTTGAAGAGAGTCAATGAGGGACCCTGCCTAACCTGAACTGGGATTTTATTCCAGAGTGAAGGGAGCCTCTGGGTTATGAATCTGTCCCTCAAGCATGTCCTATTTATTTCAGTGCTCAGGTTCAAGTCTCTTGAGCGTGTAGCTCGATGGGATTTGGATTTTTTGAGGTGCAGCATGTCCCTTAACTCCGGGTTGGACATGGCCTTATACGTCAGGCACAGGTCGCCTCTGAGCAGGCGGTATGCCACTGAGTAGAGCTGGAGTTTCTTTAACCGGGCAGCATATGGCATCTGTTTGAGCCCTTTGATCCTCTTGGTGAGGTACCTTTGGGGTCTTTCCAGTTGCTGCAGGTGTTTGGTAAGGTACATCCCAAAAGGGACATTGTCTATTATGGGCCTGATGAGGGATGAGTAAAGAGGCACGATGACCTCCCCTAATCTAGATGTGAATCCCTTCATGATTAGGTGGGCTATATAAAATGTTTTTCTAACCACTTTGGCCATGTGGTTGTCAAATGAGCGATTGCTATCAACTTGGGTCCCCAGGTCCCTAATTACTTCTGTACTTACTGGATTACACCTATGTGGTAATTTGTGGGCACTTTGTTTTTGCCAAAGGGGATGACTATACACTTTTTGGCGTTTAGCTTGAGGCCATGGCTCTGGCACCAGTTGTCTAATTTGCCCTTGTTTAAGTGCTGCACTGTGGCATCAAGCTGAGGTAAGTTATTCCTGGTGCCAGAAAGTCTCCTCTTCCATTTTTCCTATAGATCTTGCTAGTTCCTTATCTCTTGCACTTCAAATAGCTTAATCACTCTGCACTTCAACAGGTTTGTGTGGCAATTATTGTAGCACACTTAAGTGCCATTAACACTAGTCATTCTTCAAGGAAATAGCTCCAATACATAGCAGTTATGACCACCCCTCCTGGCATGATTAAAGGGCAGTTCCCTGAGGTTTATCCTATTAACCTGGTGCATTTGGGTATTCTGAGGTAGTGTAGCAACTGCCTCATGTACACAGACAACCCTCTCCTCTTACCTCCCAACATTCAGACTTGTAACAGATGCATTTATATCACCAAATTGGAAGCTATGTACTCTCCAGCCAAGACTGGACTAACTGATTAAGAGGAAAAGGTCAATACTTGCACCACACCACATGGAACACATAGCCCTCCAGAACATCCACTATCACAGCTCTTGCATAAAACACAAACCACACACCCACCTTTGTGGACCCTCTTAAATAGAAATTTACCCAAACAGCAGAGACCTCTGAAACAGACATGCACTCAACCACCACAACACAGCACAAACGGCAGGACACACAGCTCATCTCCAAAGTGTGCCCCTCAACCTAAGCCCCTACGGCTAAAAACCTTGCCCAAAACACTAATCATATGTGACTCAATACTGAGGCACACAGATGTCCCACTCACTAGGTTGAATAAGGAGAAGGTGACAGTCATCTATCAGGTGCCAGAATCCGCCATATAACACAAGCACTCAGGGCACTCCACAACAAGTACAAGTATGACACTGTCATTGTCCATGGTGGAATTCTTGGATTATGTGACCTAGGCAGGTATGACACTAGCCCTGAGCAGTATCCTACTGCCAACCAGAATGATATCGCAGTACAAAAAAAAATGATTGACTTCAACAATTGGCTAAGTTTCTGGTGTCATTCTAAGGGGATCCAGTATCTGTCTGCTTGGGATGACATGATTCACAGACGTAGATGCTTTGCCAGAGATGGCCTGCATCTGTCACCCCTGGGTTTTTGGGTACTGGCTAAGGCTCTTCCCACCCCTATAGTGCTTTTTTAAGCATGTTCCAAAGACCAAATTACCACCGTAACAGCTATAAATAAATGCAATCTGAGGGTCATGCTGCTCAATGCTAGAAGTCTAAATCTCAAGATGCACTCGCTCGAAGCACTCCTCAAAATGGAGAACATCGACATTTGTGCTCTAATGGAGACCTGGTTTAAAGCAACAGAAAGCACACCTGCACTACCAGGTGATAACTCATTCCAGACACTTTGGCCACAAAGCATGGACCAAAGCTCCAAATGCGGTAGTGTCTCCATATTCATAAAGGATATGCACACCTCCAGACTAGTAGCCCAGCATAATGCATCTGAGATATTTCAGGTACAGCTAACATTGGGTAAGACGGCAATCCAGGTCACAGCCTACTATAGGTCCCCAACCATGTCACTAGACTCTCACTCCACGTTCCTAATTACCCTAGACTCTATCAAGGTTCAACTCAACACTCTTTTACAAGGAGAATTCAACTAGCCCTCCATCAAGTGGGGAAAACTACTCAAGCACTAATACACTGGCCCAACACTTCCTGCAGTTCATCAATTCCAATGCCCTAGACCAGCTCATCCTCACCCCCTCTAGAGGAAGCAATATCCTTGACCATTAGAGAAACCAATATCCTTGATCTGGTTATTACTGACATGGGTGACCATTGCTCTACACCAATGGTTAATCCCTCCCTGGTCAGATCCAACCATAAACTAATCACCATGAAAATCCACATCTCGCCCACACAACCCACAAAGGTAACCACTTTGAAAAACTTCTCCAAAGCAGACTTTGAACTCCTAAAAACAGAGGTGGCTAACTTCATGGCACCCATGCAAATGGAAAATAGCTGCATGACTGCTGAATCATACACCAATGCACTGTATGAAGATGTACACAAATGCGTGGAACTAACCATATCCAACAGAACCAAGATGCTTTCCTCCAAAAAAAAAGCCAATCTGGTGGTCCCCTGTCATTAATAAACTCTACAACAGAAGGAAGAAACAGTTGTAGAAAAAGGTAACATCCCAAGACTAGAAAAACAACCTTATTAGCCTCAACAAAAAGTTGAGATCCCTCATCCAATTCTCTAAAGTCAGCTATGAAGGCAGAATTGCAACATACACTAAAAACAATCACAATGCCTTCTATAGCTATGTCAAGAACCTCCATGGCAAAACACAGATTTGTCTATGAGATACTGCACAATGGTACCTCCTATACTGAGCCAACAGATATTGCAAATATACTGGCTGAGAGATTCAGTGCCAACTTTACCCCTCTTCCCCCCCAAAGGACCAATCACAATACCGGAAGAATGCCAGGCACCCAGCATTACTGCAGCACAGGTTAAAGCTGCATTGTCCAAGGCCAAGAATACAGCTTTCATGGGACCAGATAATATCCCTGGCTGTGTTCTGCATGAACTACAAAGTGAACTGGCACCATGTCTTTGTGCCCTGTACAGTCACAGCCTCACCTCAGGCTTTGTCCCTACTGAATGTCGCACAGCTACAGTCATCCCTTCTTAATAAAGGGGGAGTGATTAAAGACCCTGGGAATTATCGCCCCATTCGCTTGACAAGCCTGACATGTAAAGCTATAAAATGCATCATCATGGACCTGATTAACAAATATATAGGAAATCTCCGTACTCTAGATCCCACGCAATTTGGCTTTATGAAAGGGAGATCATGCCTGCTCAACCTGGTTGACTTCTTTGAGTCAGTCACCAGGGCTGTGGAGGAAGGTAAGGTAGTGCATACAGCATACCTTGATCTGGCCAAGGCCTTTGATACCATTTCTCACTCGGGAATTACTGATAAACTCACCAAACTAGGCATCAATCCCTGTATCACTAGGTGAGTTGCAAAACTGGCTGACAGATAGAACACACAGTGTGAAAGTAGCGGACTCCAAGTCAGACTGCCAACCAGTCACAAGTGGAGTCCCACAGGGATCGGTCCTGGGTTCTCTCCATACCCTCTCAACCTGGAAACATAAAAAATCTGGACAAAGACCCATGAAAATAGGTACAAATCTGTACGCTGCTTTACATAATATTTGCATACATAATTGTGAAACATCGACCACTCCAATGAAATTGCGGGATACCAACTTTCAAATGCAAACTGAAGAGATAACCAAAATATGGCTCAAGCACAATCTCTGTAGAAGTAAAAGTCATATAAATAATCCACATTAAATAGATCTGTAAGATCTGTAACTAATGAAGAAGTTACTGCTAGCAAACAACTTTATATTTCATTGTTTCATCTACAAATAAAGTGTCTGTTGTTGCCCTTCAGGAATAAATTACCTACGATAGATTAAAAAAAATAAAATAGTAATATTGCAATAGAGAATGGATGGCAAACTGATAGGTTCATAGTTACTAGGTATCATTAAATAAAACAGTCTGAAAGAAGCAAAGACTGGAAGCTGCGATGCCTGCATGCTTAGACTACTATTAATTAAAATAAAAGTAACAACACAGTGAAGCTCTGTAATGCCTGCATCCCCACACACAAGGCTGCCATTAAGTAAATCTCACACACATACACCGATACCTCTCAACCTCTTAGAGCAAGAAATCTGGACAAAGCCATAAACAAAAGTGGGACAAATGCCCAAAAATAGGGAACATTTTTAAATACTGCTCTTACAAACTTAGAAAGTTGATAGAATAATAGGTTTTGCATTAGCATGAATTTTCTGAAGGGTATGAAGTCTGAAACTCAAATGTCTATCATTATTTTCTAACTTTAATCTTTAATAATTTGCCACTAATTTGCCAAAAAAACACACACATTTATGAAAAATGGACCAAAATAGGAGGCAAAAATCTGGACATTCTGTGAAAATCTGTACAGTTGAGAGGTATGATTATGCTACCAGCCTTGTTGCCATGTATGCAAGTGTACTTTTGTACAGAATTTTTAGCCAGTCTTTACTCTGCTGAAGCCCTACTTAATCTATGCTTATACTTCCTGTTGATTTGTGCTTTTACCTTGTTCAACTTTATTATACCCACAAAGAAACCACAAGTTATATAAAACCAACAAATTCACTGTCATCAAGCAGGTAGGACTGCTTAAAAAAAATCAATAAATCTGAGTGCCAAGAACGCAACACAAAAGAAAATTTGAAACTTGTAGAACAAAGGACGAGCATTAAGACTTTTCAAAAGATAACTGTTTCCCTCTCGACTCCGTAACAGTTTTTCATCACTACTGTTTTCTTTCCCTTAAAATTTACTTCCTTCTCCTTTATGGCACTAAAATGTAAGGGCTGACATATAAGCCACTGAATTCCCACTTAGCTAACACAACATCCCATATCCTCATTTCTAATAAAGGCAAACCACATCCCCAGCAAAAACATCTTGAAAGCTTGCACACATTCAGAAACAACCATTTCTAGTAGCAACAGACTAACTACTACTACCAGGCAGTAACAAGTTGGCAGGTGAAACACCACCGAATCTGGATGTACAGTGGACATCCAGGTGCAGCACAGCAAACTAACAAGTGCCTGTGATCTGTGGTGGTTTCGCATAAACAATGACCCAATGTTTAACATCTGCTACTTATCATGGCAAAAACAGTGCTACCCATAAGAATAGTGACCAAAATTAAAGAAATATGTAACACTTGAATGCACTACACACAATAATATACTAAGTAACCAGGGCCAAAGGACTGGCTGACCACAAAAGGATGCAGGAACCTTTTTTGGTGTAAAACGAGATCTATGCAGTCTCACACATATACACACACACACACACACACACACACACACACACACACACACACACACACACACACACACACACACACACACACACACACACACACACACACACACACACATACTTGGTTAATCCAAACCTGATCCAAAATGGGCATCCAAATCAAATGGCAAACACGCGTGGCTGTTCATGCATTTGTAATCTGAAATGAGAGGCCTGCTGTTGCTGTTATAATTTCCTGTCCGTGGATTTGTAATCCAAAACGAATGGCTGGAGTGCTGCTATTAAAACAAATGGCTATAATCCAGAGTTTCCGCTCGCATTTGCAGCCAGACCAGCCGTAAATGACAATGTGAGCTCCTTGCGCTCAATTCTGACTGGCTGGTAGCCCTGACATAGCTGATGTCATTGCACACGTGATGATGTCAGCTACAACAGCATGGTATTTGAAAACATTAAAAAACAAATGAAAAAAAAATCGGAAATGAAGGGGTGCCACTCGGGAATCGTGCACCACTTCATTTGGAACCCAAAACTCGGTAAAAAACAAGTAATTCAGTATGGTTGAGAGGTATGGTTCTCTCCTGTTTGGTATCTGCTTCTCAGAAATCCAGGCCAACACAAAGGGACTATGGCTGACCAAGTTCGCAGACGACTGCAAGCTGTGAGCCATTATTAACTAAGTGATGCAGACATCCTACAGAAAGGCCTCAGTGAGAAAAATGACTGCTGTCAAAACCATGGCCTTAAGTTTAACGCCAACAAAATGCATTGTCATCCCCTTTGGTAAAAACTCAGGTCCCACTAATTACCACATCAATGGGAGGCTACTGAACACTGAAGGTGTTATAAGAGATCTGGGGACACAGCAGGTTGACAGCAACCTCTCCTTCGACCACCACATTGTCACTGTGGTCAAAAAATCCTTCTATGTGGCACATCTCATTACCAAGGGTTTTGCATCCAGGAAGAAAGAGGTCATCATCTCTCCCTATTCTTCCCTCATTAGACCAATCATTGAGTATAATGCCCCATTTGGCATGTACCTCACTAGACACCTGCAACAGCTGGAGAGGCCACAGAAATACCTCACGAAGAGAATCCTAGGCATTAAACACATGTCCTACATGGACAGACTCAATAGACTCCAGATATTCTCTGTCTCATATCTCCTACTTAGAGGCGATCTCTGCTTGACTTACAAAGCCATGTCTGACCAGCTCTGTCACAAATGATACATCTAAAAAAATCCCAATTCCTCCGCACCACATGCTCCAGATACCTCAACCTCATTACCACAATCAACAGAACATGCTGGAGGGACAAGTTCCTCACCCAGAGACTGCCCATGCTTTGGAATAGACTTCCCAAACATATCAAGCAGAGCACCTCGCTGACCCTCTTCAAGAGAAATCTTGATGAGTGGATGAGTAGTAGAAAGTTCACTCCGGGGATCACTTCAGTGGCTCTACTTGATAGGCACTGTTAACTAACTTCAGGCGGCATGATGCCAGGGCACTTCTATGGGCTAGGCTAGTAAAGGCTCCAGGGCCATTAGCCTATTTCATACCTATGAACCTATGAATAGACTTCCCATACACTTCAAACAGTGCACCTCGGTAACCCTCTTCAAGTGCATCATTGATGCTTATCAGAGGCCAGGATCCACCACATTGGTAATGCACTCAGGTTGTTGGACCACAAGTACCAGTATGACTCAGTAATAATCCATGTGGGTGTAAATGGCCTGAGATGTACCTCCCTAGACAGTATGAAGAGGGACATTGTGGAGTACTCAAAATGCTCAGGCTGCTATGAGCATAGCATTAAACACCATTTTACCTTCTCCTAGGATGATGCCACAGAATGAAGAAAAGATGACTGACTTTAATAATTGGCTTAGTTTCTGGTATCATTCTATTGTGATGCAATATTTGTCAGCATAGAAGGATATGGTTAACAGACCATGCTGCTTTGCCAGGGATGGTCTGTACCTCTCCCATCCATAAAACGCCACTCAAACTTCTGTCATTACAATCCACTGGTATCAGTCAATAAGAAAATATCTGCAGAAAAATATCTTCAGAAGTAAAATTCATCCAAATAATTCCACATTAAAGAGATTTGTAACTAATGAAGAGGCTGCTACTAGTAAAAAACTTTACATTTCAGTGTTTTATCTACAAATCCCCCCCTCCCTAACCCTAAAGCCCCAATTGATCCTTAAAGCTACATTCCTCTTCCCCTCCAATTCCAGATCACTCCCTAAACCTAAATTACCTTAGACCTCCTGCTCACCATGGCTCAGTAAACTGACAATTCTCAACCGACTCCATAACCCTAATGTTCTTATCACTCCCTAAACCTAAAATCCCCTGTCTTCTCCCTATGCTAAAAATACCCTTCACCCTTTAGTCCATGAGCTCTTAACGTAAAATCCCCACCCCCAACACTAAAGTCCTGACCGTTCCATAAAATGTAAATTCCATGTCCCCTTCTAAACCTTAACATTTCTATTACACATAAAACCTAAAATGTTTGTCCCTTCCACTCTCTGTTCCCACATCTATACCCAAAAGCACCTTCCCATCTCCCTTTCTCCACTTATCTGGTCCACAGCAAACACTTGCTTGCATCCATTTCCTAGGAAATGAGATGGTATGGCAGCTGTGATGCTGAACTTACATTCAGTTTTGAGCATGAGCAAATTATCAGACGGGTTTAGAGCCAATGGAGTTCCTGTCTGCATGTTTCTGACATTCAAGCAGATGGAACACCCACTACACGAGACTTAGATGGTAAACTACTTTATATGCTATGAACAAAGTGAAGAGAAATTGGACAGACTACAGAATGCCATTACCTTAGATTACAGTAACATCATATAAGGTGTTGCTACTATTATGAATTACTACTATTATGAAATTATTATGGAATGCTTGGTAATAGGTATGTTATGATAGGTGTGTTTTAGATCCAGCTTTACCAAGGAAGGCAATACAGAGAATAGTGGTAGTGAAGTGATAACATCTTGAACTTCTAAACAAAAGGGTTTAGATCAGAAAGATCTAGCATTTGGTCCCAGGGATCCTTCTGGTTTGAAAATTATATACGTTATGAATAATAACCTTTCCTTTGGGAGATTGAATGACACTGGATTCTATGACTTGAGACAGAATTCTGTGTAAAATGTGAAGAAATAGAGGAATTTGGATCCCTGGGTGAGGAGGAATCCATTGGAAAGGAGGGTGGACTCCCAATGAAGTATTACATCCACTTTGGATTATGTTCAGAACCCAACTCTCTCTGAAACAATGTGATTCCAGTAAAGAGGATGGAGTGTCAGAAAGAGAAAGATTTCCAGAGCTGGGGATGTTGAACAGGCAGGTAATCATGCTGACTGAGAGGAATGTACTTTACTTTCAGAGACATTACCTACCACGCACTCTGCTAGCATTGCCCCTTTTCTCACTTACTCCTTCAGAATACCCACTCTTACCCCCTTATTCTTCTCTGTTTGGTCCCCACACTCCCACACTAGTTCACCATATACTACCTCAGTCCCATAGCCTCCCTTCTCATACCACAGTCTCACCACTCATCTCACTAGACTTGCTCCCAGCTTAGCAGCTGATTCTATCCCACTCCATAGATCTGTGCAGAAACAAAATGAACAACCATTATACCAAGCTGCACATATCTCCTATATAGAGAACCTTATCCTCACACTGACTGATTGTCTTTCTTTCAACTACTGCTTCACCCTTAGGATGGTGCTGCCCCACGCCGTTTGCTCTGCTCATTTCACTCCCCTACCCTACCCCCATTCCCACTCACCCCATAACACTTACATTTATAGTTACTAGCCACACCCACCAATCAACTCCTAGACCTAATTAACCAATTTCATCTCACCTATAACACCCCATTACTATTTTACCTGACCACACCCTGTTCACTACACTCTCTTACACCATCCAACCATTACAGTTCAACAATGTACTCCTAGATACTCCCACTTCTCCAATTACCCCATACCATGTACTCCCCATACAACACCCATCTTCTTAAACCTTTACTATATCCATTAACCATACTTGCACTATTCACTCTCTCTCCTTCCTTAGCTCCTACCACACAAAACATTATGTCTATACCCCACCAGCAGGTCAGACCAACTCCCTTACCAGTGAAAAAAGTTAATAAACTTTCCTATATCACCACATGCCCTTACCTCCACCAAACCTTTTTCCTACTTATATAGTAAGTGTACAAACAAAAGTAACCCTAATTATTCCCCAAAACAAATCAAAATAACACTCAAACTAGCTAAACTCTATCTATACCTTCTCCAAAAACTCACTTGCTGTGGAGACATACACCCTAACCCAGACACAATACATCAACCAACTCAAACCTAAATCAACCAAATCCCATACACGCAAGCCCTACCTCATCTCTCCTCCTATTAATATTGAATGTAAGAAGCATACTGAAAACTCAGGAACTTCATGCCCTTTTAGCTATTCACAAACCTGAAATTGCTGTGCTAACTGGAACCTGGCTTAAACCAGAACACCACAATAATGTGATTACTGCCCCTGGTTACAATATTATACGTAGAGACAGGTTAGGGAAAAAAGGTGGTGGAGTTGCAATACTATTCCAAAACCATCTCGATATAGAACAAATAGATTGTAACTCGCATGTTATCAAAGGTGTATAGCTTATTCTTGCCAAATTAAAGCTAAACACCAACAAACACATTATTATTGCAGGTGGCTATATTCCTCCAGGCAATACTATTACTATATTGGAAAACCTGCTAAACTGGATATCAACCTCTCTTTCACAAGAAACCATTATAGTAGATGATTTTAATATTGACTGGTCTGAGTGTACCAACCACGATCCCTCTGCCTATATTAACCTTCATGGGTTCACCCAAATTATATCTACCCCACTAGAGCTGACAAAGCAAGCAAACGTGAGTTCATCCTAGATTGGATTCTGTTTTCTGACCCCACTCTCATACATCAGTCAGGCTGTCTTCCAGACAGTTTCAGTGACCATCAAGCAACTTATCTAATTAGGAACAGATCCCACAAGATTAACCAACCCATCCTCAGAGAAGTGCACAACAAAAAGTCCCTCAAAGCCAACAATCTAATAAATGCACTAAAATACTGCAACTGGACCCCCCCCCCCTAAAACAACTATCCCTTGATGAAGCCATGCAATACTTCAACTCAACCTTCCTAAACATCTTAAACCATCATGCACCCTCCCAAACCATCAGAGTTAGATCTAACTATGCTCCATGGCTATCTAACGATACAAAGATTATAATGAAAGAAAGAGAGAAAACCTGGCTGCAATACCAGAAATCCAAAACCACTTCCTTTAGACAAAAATATCTGGAACTTCGCAATAAAGCCAAAAAGCAAATTAAACTTGACAAAACCAACTACTAGAAAACCACACAGGAAAAATATGCTAACCATCCCCAAAAATTCTGGGCCATATCAAAACGTTTACTACACCCAGGGAAACTCACTACCCCTACACCTGTATTACCAAACAACCTGGAAGACACCACCACTCAATTTAACAACTATTTTATTAATACAGTCCAAGCCCTTGCCAACACCCAAAAGAGTGCCAGAGGCCCCATTCCAACAACTACCCCTACTCACCCAAGTTCTCTAAACTTGCCCCCCAGCTTCTCTCTGCAGCCTGTTCCCACTAAGTTAATAGTCAAACTCCTCAAAAGATTTAAACTTAAACCAACCAAACCAGTTGTTGACAACCTTCCAGCAGACTTCCTTCAATTAACTGCAGAGGCAATAGCCTATCCCGTATCTATACTTATAAATAGGTCTATTGCAGAATGTAAAGTCCCTGACACATGGAAAATATCACATATTATTCCACTCCACAATGGAGGTACCTCCCTTGAACTGACAAACTATTGCCCAATCGCAATTCTATCTCCACTGTCAAAAATATTAGAGAGAGTAGTTCACTCTCAACTAATGAATCACCTCCTAAAAAAATCTACTATCTAATTCCCAGCATGGCTTTAGACCTTCCCATAGAACCACCACAGCGTTACTCTCATTTACCAACATAGTCAATTACCATAGGAACAAAGGATTATTTGTATCTTCCATATTCCTAGACCTATCTAAAGCATTTGATATGGTCAACCACCATATTCTCCTAGAAACTCTAACCTCTCTTAACATGAACTCCTCCACTATACCATGGTTTAACTGCTATTTTATCAGGCCATCAGCAAGCAGTCCTATAGCAAGACCAATTGTCCCCCCTATTACCAGTAGTCATAGGAGTCCCACAGGTTTCCATCCTTGGTCCTCTGCTGTTCTCCCTATTTACAAACCAAATAGCTTCCTCCTCCCCCTCTGCCTCAATAGTGCAATAAGCAGACAATACCACTATTATTTGTGCTACCCTACTCTAAAGGAACTTCAAACCTTCACTCAAAATAACTTTACTTTAATTGAAGCATGGTTCACTAACATTAAACTTTTATTTCATTAGCATATAAGCTCTAATACCTTCCTGACAAAATCCCAGCACTTCTGCAACTAATACAGCCCTACATAACCACCACACCCTTAAGATCTACTAACCAAAACTGCGCACATGTCATCAAACATAGAAATGATGCTGGGAAATCACTCTTTGCATGCACTATTGCCATGACCTGGAATTCACAACCAAGCCAAATTTTCTCTACCACCTCTCTTACTCATATCAAATGACTCTTGAAAACTCATTATGAAAACAGCTGGCTTTGTTAATGCTATACCCCTGGCTAACCCTCCCCACTGCACTGGTCAAAAGTATTCCATTAGAGATCTCCTGTATCCCCTGGTATACTTGTTAAATTAAATATGTTCCTTCTAACTCAATGACATATACTGTATTAAACTAATGCACACCTTGGTAAAAGAAAACTGAAAAATGTATGGCATGGTATGTAATATATACAACAAAACCTTGTAAATAATTACTGAAATCATTTCCCAAAAACCAGACACGTTTTTTGATATAGAAGGATGTTGGTTTTTTACCCTTCAAAATGGGAAGACCAGGGAAAGTTTAAAAAGAAAATAAAAATAAAATAAAAATGAAAACCCCCTTTTTTTTTGAGTTTTTTTTCAAATAGATTCCCAAATGGGGGGGGGGGGGGGGGGGGGGGGGGGGGGGCGGGGGGGGGGGGGGGGGGGGGGGGGGGGGGGGGGGGGGGGGGGGGGGGGGGGGGGGGGGGGGGGGGGGGGGGGGGGGGGCGGGGGGGGGGGGGGGGGGGGGGGGGGGGGGGGGTTTTTTTTTTTTTTTTTTTTTTTTTTTTTTTTTTTTTTTTTTTTTTTTTTTTTTTTTTTTTTTTTTTTTTTTTTTTTTTTTTTTTTTTTTTTTTTTTTTTTTTTTTTTTTTTTTTTTTTTTTTTTTTTTTTTTTTTTTTTTTTTTTTTTTTTTTTTTTTTTTTTTTTTTTTTTTTTTTTTTTTTTTTTTTTTTTTTTTTTTTTTTTTTTTTTTTTTTTTTTTTTTTTTGAAAAAATTGAAAATTTTAAAAAAAAGGGGGAAACCCCAAAAAACCCCCAAAAAAAAAAAAAAAAATTTAAAAAAAATTTTTTGGGGAAAACCCCCTTTGGGGCCCCCAAAAAAAAAAACCAAAAAAAAAATTAAAAAAAAAGGGAAAAAAAAAAACCCCAAAAGGGGTTTTTTTTTGGGGGGAAAAAAAAAAAAAGGAAGCAAAAAAAAAATTTTTGGTTTTTTTTTTTTTCCCCCCAAAAAAAAGGTGGGGCCAAAAATTTTTTAAAAAAAAAAAAATCCCCCCAAGTCCTTGGTCTCCTCTCTGACACACCAGCACCCTCCACTGATTCACATGACACACTTCCATAATACAATATGCTGATGACTCCACACTCAGATGTGTATCAGATAACTTGGCACATCTCAAAGGAGGAAGTAACAGTCCACAAAAATCCCAAAAACTGATAGGCTCAAAGAAGAGCCATAAAGACGATAGAGTGGACTATTGAAGATAAGAAAGAAATTGTGTATTGTTACTATTATCCAAAAAGCCCAGAATTTCCAGACACAATGTATACAAATTGATTAAGAGAGAAATTAGAGGAAAGAAAAATACTTCTGCGAGAAAAAATGTCAGAAGCTTCAAATAAAAATTTGCGTTCATTAATACAACAGATTTGTAAAAAACAGTATATAGATCAAGAAACTTTGATCTGTTTGGAAAAAGAAGCATCTCAGGAAGTGCAAAAATTTAAACAAAACCTAGAGATATTTGAAAAATATCTCCCAGGCCCATGCTTACACTTATTAAGGGTATCAGAACTTGTCAGAGATTTGGGATGCATGGCTAGGCTTAAAAAGGCCCTTGTGGTCACTGGCCTAGTAAACACCAATGAACCTTATAAAAGAAATATGGACATGGGAAGAAAGAGAGATCTGATATGGTGCAATTTTTATGCTAAGGAGAAAGCCAAATTAATCAATATAAAGAAGGCAGCCCCAAAGATATTCAAAGAGAAATACAGGCAAAGTCATCCAGATATGGAAAATTTTACAATGAAAAAATAATATTACAAAGATGGAACATAGAAAAGATGACTGGTAAAGTAGAAGGTAAAAAATAGAACTTGAAGTTATGGGGTGCCTGTGAAGTGAAGGATTTGGTGTAGAAGGTCCAACACGGGTTACATTACAGCAGGATGGAGCGAGTCCCCAAAGTAAGGAGAAATGGGAAGATCTGGAAACATCTGAAGAAGAAATAAGGACATGGGGAAAAAAGAGATTTAATATGGTGTAATATTTATGCAAAAGAGAAAGCAAAACTAGCCAATACAAAAAAGAGCAGCACCAACAATATCTGATGAGAAATATAGGCAAAGGAATAAAGACGTGGAAAATTTTACAATAAAAAAAAAAAGAAGAAGACAAAGAGGAAAGGTAGAAAAGGAGATTAGTAATGGAGAAGTGAAAAAAAAAATAGAAACTGAGGTTATGGAGTACCTCCAAAGTGAAGGATTCAGTGTAGAAAATTGAATGCAAAAAGCACCACAACATAATGGAGCACTGGCAATCCAAATTAAGGGGAAGCCAGTGGAACAGGAAGCAATTGGTCAGGTGCCATATCAAGATATTTTGAAGCCTTCCACAGAAAACCAGTATAAATGTTCACCTGAAGCTAGACAGCAAGGAAAGCAACAGGAAACTGTGGAAACTCTGATGCAATCAATGTTAAGGAGTGATAGGCCAGTGAGTTCCCATATGACAGAGCAACAGATGACACAGGATGAAAGAGAATGTGCCACAGGAAGATGCTATAGAACTTTCTATAGAATTCCAACAGGAAATGGAAAACAAGGGATGTGCCCTCAGTTTGGGAGAAAATGAGCTAAGAGAAGAGTTTCTTGATTTAATAGACATGGATAAATATATTAAGATCAAAAAGAGAAATAGACTGCAGAAGGTCAATAAAACCCAAAAAGTCAGAAGTCTGATAAAACAAATGAACACAGTAATTAGGACTGTCCATAGAGATCCATGTGATATAACAGAAATAAACAGGATATATTACTGTGCAGCTAAATTAATAACTGATAAAGTTCTACCACAAGAACACAGGGTAGTGAGGGAAAGGAAGTAGAGAAATCAAATACCATCATAGAAGTATCAAACAGAGAAAACTATAATGCAGTTAAGACAAGAAGTGTCACTCTTAGAAGACTATAGAAGAGGGAATAGATCGACAAATACTAAGAGAGATAGATGTGATTAAAGCAATGCACAGTATTAGAACAGATCAGGATCTATCATGCACTATCGCAAATAAACTAAAAATGTCAGCACAGGCGGGTAAACTTAGAAGATACACAGATACATATAAGGGAAAAAGTACAAAATAAGCAATTTATAGATGATCCAAAAATGTTTTACAAAGAATTGGGAAATAAGGTAAAAAGAATTGAAAGACCACCAAAACAAGTAGTAGTAGATACATTTTGGAGAGGTATCTATGAAGATCCTGTGGAACATAACATTTTGGAGAGGTATCTATGGAGATCCTGTAAAACATAACAAAGATGCTAAATGGATAGAAGAACTAAAAGAAATAATAATAAGTTTAAATGTACAGGATATGAAATGTGATGAAGTAACAACCAGAGATTGAAACAAAGTTAAGAAAAGCTTCTAACTGGAAAACCCCATTCCCAGATGCAGTACCTAACTTTTGGTTAAAAGTATTAACATCTTTGCACAAAGATTTAGCCATGAGTAAGAACTCCAGTGGCTCTACTTGATAGAGTCACTGGGAACTAACGTCAGGCGGCATGATGCCAGTGCACTTCAATGGGCTAGGCTTGTAAAAGCTGCAGGGCCATTAGCCTAGTACACACCTATGCACCTATTTATATGCGCACCCCAAACAAACACCAACCTGGCTAACAGGTAAAACAATGTCCCTACTTAAAAGTGAACCTGCAAGCTACCCTAAAAATTATAGATCGATAACTTGGCTTCCGATGATGCATACACTATACACAGGAACTGATGCTGACAGAGTTTATAGTCATTTTGAAGAAAACTCAATTATGGCAGTAGAACAAAAGGGCATTAAAAGGTAGTCATATGGAACAAAGGATCAGTTGTCTCTTGTGAGTCAGGCCGAAATTTGTTCCCCACCCACCCACTCGCTTACTGTTGTGTTCTTAAATACCACTGTCTTTTATAGTTACCTGCCTCTTATGTTAATTTGACCATATATCTCATTTCCTTTCTGCTTTCACTGGCTTGTATGTGTAAGCACAAAATTACCATTTTGTGAAATCACCCCCCTTCAACTATTTAAATTTATTGGCCATCCTACTGTATTCCATAGTACCAGAATACAAAAGTGACCACCCCCTTTCAATCTATCTTGCTGTTTTAAAAATAGTGACTCTCCACTAAAACTTTTTGGACAGGTAAAACTTTAGTTACCTATGTTCCATCTAACTTATCTAGTGCGCACTGCAGTGTTTAGGAAAAAACATTTTTTTCATCTTACCTTTAAGCATCCCTGTGACTAGCACTTTCTTTAATACCTGCTGGAAAGCACTATGAGACCTTAAACTGATGCAGGCACTCAACTCTCCTTGTTAATAAGGAGAAATTAATTGTAGGCACTAAACAGCCTATAATTGCAAAGTACCTTGCTAAGGCAAGGGAAAACAGCTCCTGTACTTTACAAAAAAAGCATCAAACCAGGCATGTCCAAGAGTCAGCTTCTGATGATTTCTCCTGTCCACCTGGTTAATCTGGGCATACTGGAGCAATGCAGCAATTGCCTCATGTACACTGACAACCCTCTCCTCCTACCGTCCAACACTACAACCTGTGAGAGATGCACTTACATAGCCAAACTGGAAGCAAAGCTCTATCCACCCAAGATTATGCTAGACAGTCAAGAGGAGAAGGTTAACACTTGCACTACACCTCAAGCAACACATAGCCCTTCTAAACCCACACCACCATCACCCACACATAGCAACATTAAATCCACATATGTGGAGGCCCTTAACTGTAACCTGACCAAGCAACAAGGTCCTCCAAAGCTAAAATGCAAACAAACACCATTCACAACCAAAGTGTCACATAGCTCACAACACCAGTGTGCCACCCAGCAACAGCCCCTAAGGCAAGACAACGTACCTAACACTTTAGTCATAGGTGACTCCATAGTCAGGCACACTGATGTCCCACTCACCAGGCTGAGCAAGGAGAAAATTACAGTGAGCTGCCTGTCGGGTGCCAGGATCCACCACATAACGCATGCACTCAAGTCATTCCACAACAAGTACAAATATGACTCTGTCATTGTCCATGTTGGAGTGAATGACTTGAGACGTACCTCCCTGGATTACATGAAAAGAGACATGGAAGAGCTCTCAGATTATGTGGCCCA
>NC_056741.1:180289985-180359985 GCF_019279795.1 Protopterus annectens | reverse complement strand
CTCAAAGGTTGAGTCTCTTATTCTGGAGGGAACAAAAGCAGGACTGGAATATAGGTTTGCACACCTTTTTGAAAGAAACTTAATGCTGTGGGTGGGATTCCGAGAATGTCGTGCGTGATGTCAAACAATGGGAGGTGATTTAATAAGTGATTGGCAGTGTTTGAGCTTCGGTCTGAGGTAGAAATGCCATTTCAGAAATGAGATAGTGCCCCTTTAAGATAAGAAGTGTCACTGTTAGACAAATGCAGAAGAGAGAACAGATCAACACAAATAGAGAACTCAGAGAGATAGATGTGATAAAAGCAATGTACAGTATCAGAACAGATCAGGATCTATCGTGCACTATCGCAAATCATAGACTAAAAATTCCTCCAAGCTACACGCTCTAGGGACCTAAACCTTGTCACCACAATAAACAGGACATGATGGAGTGATAGATTCCTGTCGCAGAGACTTCTTATACTCGGAACAAGCTACCCATCTATGTCAAGCAAAGTTCCTCATTAGCACTCTTCAAGAAAAATCTTGATGAGTGGATGGGAAATAGGAAAAACACCCCGGGAATCACTTCTGTGGCTCTGCTCGACAGGGGCACAGGAAATTAACTTTCTTGGGTGACATAAGCCAGGAAACCGTGTTAGCTAGGCTTACTTAGGCCCTTGGGCCGATAGCCTAGTACCTACCTATGAACCTATAAGCACAGGCACAGAAATGTAAAAGATATGCAGATAAATATAAAGGAAAAGTACAAAATAAGCAATTTATTGATGACCCAAAAAAGTTTTTAAGAAAATTGAGAAACAAGGAAAAAGGATTGAAACACCAAAAAAAAAAACAAAAAAAAAAAACAGAAATAGGTACATTATGGACAAATGTGGAACATAACAAAGATGCTGAATGGATAGAAACAGTAAAAGAAAGAAGTTCAAATGTACAGGATATGAAATGTGATGAAGTAATGGCCAGAGAAATTGAAATAAAGTTAAGAAAGGATCATAACTGGAAAAACCCTAGGCCCAGTGGCTCGGGGCAAAAAGCTCCAAAGGCAGTACAACCAATACAATGTATGAGAAGAATACAAAAGAATGTACACACAGCAAGAATACATAGTAAGAACACTGCAAATGCAAATTTACAATAGAATGTACACACAGCAAGAATACAAAGAAGAACACAGCAAATGCTAAAGAAAAAAACAACAACATGCATGAAAGAGTGCTTAAAATTTTATAAAATACACCCTATATTGATCGATTACATTGCAGGAGCCTTTAATTAGTGGCAAACCACTTTACAGTCCAACCATGATATAGGACAAATTACAGGGAAAAAAATTCAAAGGGGATATCATCTTCTGTTGGTATCGTGACATCATCCTTGAAGACAGTGGAATGCTGCTCAATGGTTGGCTTATACCTGCCTGTGTCACACATCCTGAGAGCTCAATCATGTCTCTCTTCATATGGTCCAGGGAGGTATGTCTCAGGTCATTCACATCCACAGACTATGACTGAGTCATACTGGTACTTGAGGTTTAGTGACCTCAGTGCTTGCATGATGTGATGAATCTTGGTCCCTCACATCCAGATCTAAGGAGATCGTATCCCCATTATACACAGCTCTCATTAGACCAATAATCAAGTACAATGCACCCCTTCAGCATGTACCTAACCAGGCATTTACCAACAGCTGAAGTGGTTGTACAAGTTCCTCACTAAAAGAATACAGGGTGTAAATAACATGTGGACCACATCAAAGCCCTGTTCCTGTACTGAGTCTCCTACAGACTATTGAGAGGTGATCTATGCCTACCCTACAAGGCATTCACCCATCCAGTCCTCATTAATATGCTCTACATTCAGAAAACAAACATTATTCAAATTACATGATCTAAGGATCTAAACCTCGTCTGCGATATAAGCAAGACATGTTGGAGGAGCTGTTGTGTCTCACAGATTACCCTTCTTTAGAACAGAATTCCCATTCATGTGAAACAGTGCTCTTCTCTAATCCTATTCAAATGAAATTGGGAAATAGTTGGGAAATTGTAAATTCATCCCAGCTTGCCACCTGTGGACTGTATGGACAGAAGAAGCTTATAGATACCCTAAGGCACAGGCATACACTGGACAACTCCATGGAGTTACTCCAAGTTCAGATTACTGTGGGTAAGACCCCCATTCAAGTCATAGTTAGTTATAGATCCCCCTCCATGAATCATGATGTGCATGAGGCCTACTTGACCAAACTGCAGTCAATCCAAATACAGCCAAATACTCACGTCATGGGGGATTTCGATTATCCCACCATCAAATGGGAAACATACTCCAGTCCTAACTCACTTCCGCAAATGTTCCTTCACTTTGTTAACTCAAATGCCCTAGAACAAATTGTTCAAACCCCAACAAGAGGAACAAACATACTAGATCTGGTTATCACTAACATGACAAACAGATGCACCACTGCAACTATCGGACCCTCATTAGTTAAGGCTGACCACAAAGCAGTCTCCTTCAAACTGGCACTAACACCAGCAATTGTAAAGGGCAAAGTCAGATTAAAAAACTTCAACAAGGCAAACTATACCCTCCTAGGGGAAGGTATAAATGCATTCCAAGCCTCACCCCCAGCTGGAAGTGGCAACTATACCAAAGCTTACACTGAAGCCCTGTACAATCACTTGTATAAGTGTATAGACTCAGCTGTTCCAGAGAGAATCAAAGCCACCGGTGGGCATCCAGCATTAACAAACCTTTCAACAAATGCAAAAATTGCTGTATAAGAAAACTAAGGTGAGGCCTCAACAATGGAAAAGGACCCTCTTCACCCTCAACAGGCAAATACGACAACATGTCAAATCCTCTAATAATAACTTTGAGAAAAACTTAGCAATCACAGCCAAGGATAATCATAAGGCCTTTTACAGCTATGTACGTAGCCTAAAAGGCATGTGCTGAGCTAGTGACTAATGGTATCACACACACTGATAGCACAGTGATAGCAAATCTGCTAGCAGACAGATTTGGTGAAAATTTTGATGCTTTATCCCCTCCAAATGTATCACAAACCTTGCCCCCAACTTCCCCCCATCCTTCATGTCCTAGAGCAGGTCATTAAAGCCTTGTCAAAGGCAAAAAACACAGCCTCTTTGGGACCAAACAGCAGGCTGTCTTCTAAACCAACCCAAACATGAACCAGCACCGCATTTAAGCACCCTATTTAATCACAGCCTAAACACAGGCTTTGTTCCTGTAGAATGGAGAACAGTGACAATTACTCCCCTACATAAAGGTGGCTTAGCAACAGACCCAGGAAATTATACACTCATAAGTCTGAGCAACCTCATCTGTAAGACCATGGAATGTATCATGGAACTCATTAATAAAGGCATAGGAGACCTCTCAACCTCGGATCCGACCCAGTTCAGCTTTGTCAAAGGCATATCCTGCCTGTTAAACCTGGTGGATTTCTTCCAACATGTGACCAGGACCATTGATGAGGGCAAATCTGTGCACACAGCATACCTTGACTTGGCAAAGGTCTTTGACAAAATCCCACACTCAGGCATTACCGATAAACTTAGCAAACTGAGTGTAAACCCCTTTGATGTGAGATGGGTTGCCAACTGGCTCACAAACCAATCACACACTGTCAAAGTGGGTGACTCTACATCAGCCAACAGACCTGTCACCAGCAGGGTGCTACAAGGGTCAGTGCTGGAGCCCCTATTGTTTGGTACATACTTCTCAGAAGTTCAGGCCAAAACTAAGGGGCTGTGGCTGACCAAGTTTGTGGATGACTGCAAACTGCGTGCAATTACTGAATCCCCAAATGATGGCAGTGTACTTCAGGAGAGTCTTATGCAGACCAATGACTGTTGTCTTAGTCATGGTCTAAAACTAAATGCAAAGAAATGCATCATCATTCCCTTCAGTAAAAACAATGTCCCTTCACACTATCAAATTAATAACAATACCCTAAGTACCAACAAAGTGGTAAGGGATCTGGGATCACAAGTAGACTGTGACCTTAACTTTGACCACCATGTGTCTACTGTAGTAAGGAAGGCTTCCTAAATAGCACACTTGATTAGCAAAGGTATCACATCTAGAGCAAAGGAGATTATAACCCCCTTATACTCGTCACTATTTAGGCCAGTAATTGAGTATAAAGCCCCTTTTGGCATGTACTGTACAAAGCACCTGAAGCAATTGGAGAGACCTCAGAGATTTATAACAAAAAAGATCAAGGGACTCCAGCACTTACCTTACACACACTGACTAAAGTCCCTGACACTATACTCTGTATCATATAGACTTCTTAGGGGAGACTTATGCCTGGCTTACAGAGCAGCCCAGAAGTTAGTAGTTTATAGGCCATTTTGGGCTAATTTCTATCTCTTTCATTTCCCTGCTGTAAAAACCGCATTTGCACAGTTTTGCACATCTGGGCAGCTCCAGTTAGCTAGGGCTAAATTATACCAGGCTCCACCAAGTCTCCTCTTCAGTTTTTCCCTTGAAAATAGTCTAACTCTCAACCTAAGCACTTAAAAAGCATCCTACAGTCCAGCACTTGCTCAGACTTAATAGCAAGCACTACTATACCCTGACACTTGACTGCCCAGCAGGGCAAGGCTCATTATTCACCCCTCACCAGCCAAGCGACTAAGCAGCTCACCCTACTATTCAGGCATAACCAAAGGGAAATTTCAGGTATACTCTCCAGTCCAGCTGGTGAACATGGGTATCCTGAGGCAATGTTACAACTGCCTCATGTACACAGACAACCCTCTCCTCCTACCAGAAAACATTAATAATATGTGAGAGATGCAATTATATAGCTAAACTGGAGGCTAAGCTCTCTCTACACAAGACTGGAACAGGCAGTCATGAGGATAAGGTTAACACTTGCACCACACCTCCAGCCTCACATAGACATACTAAACCAGCACTGGCAAAAAATACACATAAATACACAAAATCATACACAGAGGCTCTAAATAAAAATCTGCAAAAGCATCAGAGACCGCCAAAGCAGACACCCAAAAAATCTGCACCTCCCGTCACAAACCAGACAACACATAAAACACAAACTCAGTGTGCTGCACAATCACAGCCTTTAAGGCAAAATAGCATACCTAACACACTAGTAATAGGTAACTCTATAGTCAGGCACACTGATGTCCCACTCACTAGGCTGGACAAGGAGAAGGTTACTATTAGATGCCCGTCGGGAGCCAGAATTAGCCACATAACACAAGCACTCAGGTCACTCCAGAACAAGTACAAATATGACTCTGTCATTGTACATGTTGGTGTGAATGACCTGAGACTTACCTCCCTGGACTACATGAAAAGAGACATGGAAGAGCTCTCTGATCATGTAGCCCACGCGGGTATGACCCTGACCCTGAGTAGCATCCTGCCCTCACCAAGAATGATACTGCAGTATAAAGAAAAAATTATCAATTTCAACAATTGGCTAAGCTTCTGGTGTCATTCAAAGGGGATCCAAAGTCTGTCAGCCTGGGACGACATGCTCGACAAGCCTCATTGATTAGCAAGAGATGGCTTGCACCTGTCACCCCTAGGCTTTTGAATACTGACCAAGGCTCTTGCTGCCCCCATAGTGCCTTTTTTAGGCAAGGCTCAAAAGTCAAACCCACCTCCATAAACAGCACAAATAAAAAAATGAGGGTTATGCTACTCAGCACCAGGAGTTTAAATCTCAAAATGCATGCACTCGAAGCACTCCTCAGTATGGAGAACGTCGACATCAGTGCAGTAACTGAAACCTGGTTCAAGGCTCCACAGAACACCCCAGCACTACCGGGCTACAACTCATACCACACATTTCGGCCACAGAACATGGACCGAAACACAAAAGGAGGGGGTGCATCCATATTCATGAAGGATACTCACACCTCCAGGTTAGTGGCACGGCATGATACCTCCGAGATCATCCATGTGCAACTAACGTCGGGCAAATCTGCAATGCAAATTGTGCCCTGCTACAGATCACCCTCCATGATCCAGGACCACCACTCTGTCTTTCTGGAGACACTGGAAAACATGAAGGTCCTACCGAACACCCTGATATTGGGCAATTTCAATTACCCTACCATTAACTAGGAAATCTACTCAAGTACAAACTCCCAGGTCCAGCGCTTCCTGGAATTTATCAACTCAAATGCCCTGGATCAGCTGGCAAACTCCCCTACCAGAGGTGAAAACATATTGGACCTGGTCATCATCAACATGGGCAACAGGTGTTCTGCACTGGAGGTCAACCTGTCACTGGTTAGATTAGACCATAAACTAATCACTCTATGTCCATACCACACCACCACCCCCAACCAAGGAAACCACAGTGAAAAACTTTTCTATAGCAAACTTCACCTTACTTAAGACAGAGGTGGTAAGTTTCACAGCCCCCACGCTAAAGAATAATAGTGTCCAAGATGCAGGAAGCTTTACAAATGCACTCTGTGAGCACCTACAAGGAGGCATGGATCATGCCATCCCTAGCAAAACCAAGACTTACTCCCCTAAGAGAAGGAAACCAGTCTGGTGGACCCCTGCCACAAACAGGCTATACAATAGAAGGAGAAAACTAGTTCAGAAAAAAAGCAAATCCCAAGAAGGAAAGACATCCCTGATCAGTATCAGTAAGAAACTAAGGTCCCTCATAAAACCATCCAAGGCTAACTTTGAAAGAAAAATAGCCAAGGATTCGAAAGATAACCACAAAGCCTTCTTCAGCTATGTCAAGGATCTAAGTGGCAACTCGCACATATGCTGTGAGCTAGTGCAAAATAGCATAAAATATGCTGAACCTACTGATATTGCCAACATCCTGGCATATAGATTCAGTGCAAACTTCACCCCTCTTTCACCCCCAAAAGGACCCACAACAATACTGGAAAAGTGCAGTGTCCCAGAAATCACAGATGCACAGGTGAAAACAGCCCTTTCAAAAGCCAAAAGCACAGCGTCAATGCGGCCAGATGGTGTCCCAGGCTGCGTCTTGCACGAACTACAGAACTAACTAACCCCCCACCTAAACACACTGTTCAACCTCAGCCTCTCCACAGACTACATGCCCATAAAATGGTGCACAGCAACAGTTATTTCGCTCCACAAAGGAGGAACCACAACTGACCCTGGTAACTATTGACCCATAAGCCTGACTAGCCTGGTCTGCAAGGCTATGGAGCGCATCATCACGGAACTCATTAACAAAGACATTGGGAATCTCCAAACGCTTGACCCAACCAAGTTCAGCTTTGTTAAGGGCAGATAATGCCTACTAAACCTGGTTGACTTCTTCGAGACAGTCACCAAGGCCATAGATGAAGGGAAGGTGGTTCACACAGCCTACCTTGACCTTGCTAAGGCTTTTGATACCATTCCCCACTCGGGAATTATAGAAAAACTCACCAGCCTGAACATAAACCCCTACGTCACGAGATGGGTTGCCAACTGGCTTACAGACAGAACTCACACGGTAAGAATAGTGGGCTCCAGGTCTGACTCTAAACCAGTCACAAGTGGTGTTCCACAAGGCTCAGACCTGGGACCCCTACTGTTCGGCATATACTTCTCAGAAATACAGACAAACACAGGAGGACTATGGCTAACCAAGTTCACCGATGACTGCAAACTGGGAGCCATAATTGACTCTCCGGCTGACACGGACATTCTCCAAAAGGGCCTTACTGAGACGGACACCTGGTGTGAAAGTCATGGTCTCAAGCTAAATGCCAAAAAATGCATAGTCATCCCATTTTAGAAAAACAAAACACCCATGAATTACCTCATGGGTGGCAGCCCCCTTAATACAGAAGAGGTAATAAGAGATCTGGGGACCCAAATAGATGGTAATCTCTCCTTTGACAATCATATTGCCAAAGTAGTTAGGAAATCCTTCTATGTGGCCCATCTAATTACTAAAGGGTTCGCATCTAGAAATAAAGAGGTTATAGTGCCCCTCTACTCATCACTCATCAGACCCATCATAGAGCACAATGCCCCATTTGGGATGTACCTCACAAGACACTTCCAACAGCTGGAAAGACCACAAAAGTACCTCACCAAGAGGATTACCGGCCTCAAACATATGTCCTATGCAGCCCGACTGGAAAAACTCTGGCTTGTACTCAGTGGCAAATACCCTTACTCAGAGTTGATCTCTGCCTGACTTACAAAGCCATGTCCAACTCAGAATTGATGGACATGCTCCACCTAAAGAAATCCGAGTCACTGCGAGCCACTTGCTCTAGTGAGATAAACCTCGCCACAACAATAAATAGAACATGCTGGAGGAATAGATTCCTGTCACAGAGACTCCCCATGCTATGGAACAAAATTCCTAACTACATTAGGCAGAGCCCCTCACTAACACTCTTCAAGATAAACCTTGACGAGTGGATGGGTAACAGAAAATACACCCCTGGGATCACTTCATTGGCTCTTCTTGACAGAGGCTCAGTTAATTAATCAATGGGGCGGCAAAAGCTGACACACTCTGGCTAGGCTTATAAATGCCCTCAGGCAGATAGCCTAGTACCTACCTATGAACCTATGAACCTCTGACCCAAACCTAATGAACTTGCTTCACATCTGTAAATCAAACGGTACTAGAGCTACCTGTTCCAGGGACATAAATATGGCCTGTGACATGAATAGGATGTGCAGGAGAGACAGATTCATCTCCCAGTGACTGCCATGTCTTTGGAATAGGCTACCAATTCATGTGAAGCAAAGCACCTCTATGACACTGTTCAAAAGGAACCCGGATGAGTGGATGGGGCACCATAAATTCTTACCAAGGATAGTGCCCGCAACCATCCTGGACATGGGCAGTCATTACTAAATACAATCCCTGGGTATTGACTAGAGTATCTCTGGTATTATACTGGGATGAAATGGCTAGGCTTGAAATGACCTTTGGGTCGATAGCCTAGTAACCTCCTATGATCCTATGAACCTATATACCAAGGTTATTCTAGTCTTAGGGCAATGATAATTATGAAAATTGGGGCATGAATGGCTTGGTTGGCCATTAGCTAAGTAAGTTCTTATGGTCCTACCAGTTTTTTACAGTAAGTTGAAAATGCATGAAATTGTTTTCCATAGAAAGCTGTGAAACAAAAACATGTTGGGATCCAGGAATACATATAATGACCAAAATCTGTTATAGTGGAATGTAGGAAAAGGTAGGAAACCGATTAGCAATGAGTTTCTCTTTAGAAAAGATACACCTTAATCAAAGTTTCATTTTTCTGGCCTTGTTATATTTGCCAGCAGGTACTTATAGGAGTATGTGTATGTTACGTATTGCCTGATGGCGATAAAATAAAAATAACTAAATAATAAAAATGTCTTACTTAGGTCAGTTGTAGTTCATAATACATTTTTTCAGCCAGTTTAGGTCTAAATAATTTCCTCACATTCATACCGAAATGTCTTTAAGCATAAGCCTGTGCTTTAGTAAGCAATCTCATTATATGTGAAAAAACAACAATCACAAGTGATTATCTTTAAATATGTGCAAATTGGTCCTTGTATAACACAAACACAAGCTATTAGCACATCATTTTAGCCTTTATCTACCATCACCACTAGTTACAACGCAAAAAAAAAAAAACAGTCAGCTGGGGGGGGGGGTGTTCACAGCTGGGTTTCTGTGACGATACTGAATACCATTTGTGTCCCTCCTCCATCTCGTTATTGAAGCCTTGCTACTAATTTATTTTTGTGTGTGTGTGTATATGTGTGTATGTATGTCTGCATGCATATATGTCTTTACTTAATTTAATGAAACCAAGAAGTAATCAATTTCAGGCATAAACTATAAAGGTCCAATACACATGCACACAAGCATCTGTCAGCTCTCCTGAATTTGGAGGATCACATCTAATGTATTCTCAAGCTTTTGGTCCATCCCTCCAAAATTTAGAAGTTATTTTGAGTTAATAGCACCAGTAAAAGTACCCAATATGGAAGCTTTTCCCCAATTTATTTTTTTCTTTGGCCATAATTCCAAGGTAACAGTTGAACGACATGACACATATACACACATGCAGATTGTGCTAACACTATACAGCAACATACTTACCACATTAGAGGAGTTAGCCACTTTTCCCTTTTTCAGGCTCTAACTTCTTACAGAACAAAAAAATATGTTTACTGTCTTGTGCAATAAAATCCTTACTATTAAACAAAACTACACTCAACTAAACAAATGTAAATGTCTGCAACTGTCTAATCAACAAAAAAGGGTTTGTAGTCATGGATATGGCCTTTCCCACTATCTCTGCTACCAGCTTGGTGGATAAGGGAATCCTGAGACAATATAGAACAACCAGTAAATTCTCAAACAAACTGATATGGTATGTGAAAGATCTGTTTATATGATGAAGCAAAACCCTCACATCACTCGAATATCAGTACGGTTGTCAGTAGTACACACACTGCACCCATCACACACAATTCAAAGCAAACACATAGAATATCACATATTCTGAGGCACTTAAATGTAACCTACCTAAACCCCAAAGATGTCACAGACAAAGTACATGTAACAACCCCACCCCCTCAGCAACCCTGAACACACCATTTCAAAACAACACCCACATCAACACATACAGCTACATCTCATGGAGCCTCTGCTTCTAACCCCATAAGGCAAGCCACCACAGAATCCAACATTCTCTCAACTGTAGATGCCCTTGTGAGACACACTAATGTCCTTCTCACCAGGCCAAGTAAGGAGAAATTCACAGTGAGTTGCCTTTCCGGGGCCAGGATACATCACATTACACATGCCTCAGGTCATTGGACCACAAGTACCACTATGACTCATAGTCCATGTGAATGTAAATGACCTGAGATGTACCTCCCTAGACTATATGAAGCCAGACATCATGGAGCTCTTGGAATACGTGTCACAGTCTAGTATGAGCCTAGCATTGAGCAGAATTGTACCTTCTCCAAGGATGATGATACAATATGAAAAAAAGATGAATAACTTTAATAATTGGCTTAGTTTCTGTTGTCATTCTAAAGGGGTGCAATATTTGTCAGCCTGGAAGGAGATGTTTAACACAGCATACTGCTTTACCAGGAATGGTCTGTACCTCTCCCATCTAGGCTTTTTAATATCAGCTAAAACATTGTCTTCCCCCATAGTACCTTCTGAAATAACAAATCAAAACCAAGAAAATCTAAAGGTGTTACTACTCAATGCTAGGAGTCTAAACAAAACCCATACGACCTAGAAGCTCTCTTTACCCTAAATAATGTTGATGTCTGTGTGGTCACTGAGATATAGTTTAAAGCCACAGATACAGACCAGTTACTAGACAGACAGGGACTAAAGGTGAAGGTGTGTTAATTTACATAATACATACACCTCAAGGCTGGTAAACAGGATGATGCTCTTGAGCCTCTACACATTCAAATCACCACAGACAAAATCCCATACCACTTCCTTGCAAGCTATAGGCCCCTCTCTATGACCCAGGAAACCCATAACTAATGCACACCATCCAACCCAATACAATATTCAAGAGTGACTTTAATTACCCCGGTATTAACTGGACCTCATATATGACACCTAAGTTGCAGGTACAGAGACTCTTAGATTTTGTAAATACAAACTCCCTGGACTAGATTGTCAGGATTGACCAGGAGCACAAACACACCAGATCTTGTCCTCAGTAACATGGCAGACTGCTGCTGCAAATCACCCAGTGTAATGTTATGTCTGGAATGGTCAGACCACAAAATGGTCTCCTTTGAAGTAAAAATAAAACCCAGAACCCCAGACAATCCTTGAATGTTCAGAAACTACTCTAATGCTAACTTCTTACTATTAAGTGATAACTTAACAAAAGTTCAAGCCCACATATACCATGAGAACACTGCTGCCCATGCACAACTGTTTACAGAAACTCAATACAAATATGTTAATAGCTGCATAGTGGCAGCTGTACCTAACCAGGAATAAGTAGAGAAATAGGTAAAAAATAAAAGCAAGCCACCATGATGGAATCACAACATCAGTAGGCTGTATAACAGAAGGAAGTCCACACAAAGTCAGCATGTGATAGATGCAACTATAATAAAACATTGAATCCATGCTCTCTCACATGCCTGTCAATACATCTGACACTAAGGGGGTTGTCAGCATGCACACCTCACCACCTACTCCACCAAAACCCACATCACACATACCTATCTATGTGGAGGTCCTCACTAAAAACTTACCTAAACACCAGAAACCTACCAAACACAAGCACGCTACACATAATAGTTCCTCTGCAGGACACAATACCCACTAACTCATGCACCAGTGTCTCATCTATCAAGCCATAAGGCTAAACACTAAACCTAACATATTAGTCATAGGTAACTCCATCATTAGACACACTGATGTCCCTCTCACCAGGCTGGATAAGGAAAAGGCCACGGTCAGCTGTCTGTCCAGTGCCAGAATCCACCATATCACTCATGCACGCAAGTCTCTCAACAACAGGTACTGTTATAACTCCATCATAGTTCATGTTGGTGTGAATGACTTGAGATGTACCTCTCTGGACTACATGAAGACAGACATGACTAAGGCCTTGGACTGTGTGTCTCAGGCAGGTATGTCCCTCGCCTTAAGCAGCATTTTACCTTTACCTAGAATGATGCCTCAATACAAACAGAACATGACTGACTACAATAATTGGCTTAGTTGTTGATGTCATTCTAAAGGGATCCAATATTTGTCTACCTAGGATGATATGGTTAAAAGACCTCTGCTTTGCCAGAGATGGTCTTCATCTGTCACCCATGGGATTGTAGCCATTGTCTAAGGCTCTTGCCACCCCCATAGTGCTTTTTTTAGGCAATCTTTCAAGAACAAAACTCCCATTGTAAAAATACCAACCAAAAATCACTTCAAGGTCACGCTGCTAAAAGCTAACATGAAACTGCACTCATGAGAAGCCGTCCTTACCCTGGAGGACACAGCATTTCTGCAGTCATGGAGACTTGGTTCAAGGCTGTGGAGAGCACCCCAGCCATACCAGGTTACATCTCCTTCCACACGTACAGACCACAAAATGAATAAGATTACTAAAGGAGGCAGTATGTCAATATTCAAAGATAAATACACCTCCAGATTGGTTAAACAATACGACACCCTAGATATACTTCAGGTGCAATTAACTGTTGGTAGTACACCTATTCAAATCATTGTCAGCTACAGAATCCCCTCCAAGAATCAGGACTCCCGCTCTGCCAATTTTGATGTATCAAGATACATCCAAACACCATGGTTTTGGGCTACTTTAACTATCCTAGCATTAAGTGTGTGAATTAGCCATGCTCAAACTCCCTTGCCAAAAGGTTCCCTGACTTTGCCAAGCATATGGTTGACACCCCCGCTAGGGGTGCCAACATCCTGGATCTGGTACTTACAAATACGGGGGAGAACACTGTAGCACCCCCACTGTGAGTTAATCCCTGGTGAGATTCAACCACATATCAGTCTCATTAGAGGTAACTATCACACTTGCCCCCCCCCCCCCGAGCAGCATCTACAATAAAAAAACTTCTCCAAAGCAGATTATAACCTCTTATGGGATGGTATAAATAGCTCCATTGCACCTTGCCCCTCAGACGGAGCCAGCAACTATGTCGAGCTCTACACCAATGCCCTGTACAAGCAACTGTATAACTGCATTGACTCAGCAGTACCAGCTAGGACCAAAACAAGTTCTTCAAGGAAGAGAAAACCTGCCTGGTGGACAACCACCCTTAACAGGCTTTACAATAAAAGGAAGAAACGGCTATCCAAGAGTAAGTAGGAGCAAGCTCTAAATTGGAAACACTCCCTCCTCAGCTTAAATAACCAAATAAGACTTTATGTGAAGTCCAAGTCAAACTATGAATCCAAGTTAGCTTTCTCAACCAAGGACAACCATAAGGTGTTCTTTAGTTACACCTGTAACCTAAAAGGTAAGACCCAGAGTTGTGCAGAACTGGTAGTTAATAGTAACACATATACTGAGCCGGTGGACATAGCTAACCTACTAGCTGACAGATTCGGTGAAAACTTCACTCACTCGTCCCCACCACATGTAATTCATGACTTGCCTACCACCTGTCCCCTACCTTGTATCTATAAAGAGCAGGTCGTAAATGCCCTCTGTAAGGCCAAACACACAACATCAATGAGACCCGATAACATCCCTGGCTGAATCTTACATGGGCTTAAACAAGAATTAGCATCTCCATTGGTTACTCTTTTCAATCACAGTCTAAGCACATTCTTCATCCCAGCTGAATGGAAAAGAACCACCACTATCTTCCTGAACAAAGGTGGTTCTTCTACTGACCCCAGGAACTAGAGACCTATTACCCTGGCTAAACTTATCTGCAAGGCCATGGAGAGGATCATCATGGAGCTTATCAACAAAGATATAGGTAATCTCCAAACACTAGAGCCGACCCAGTTTGGATTTTTCAAGGGGAGATCATGCCTGTTTAAACTGGTGGACTTCTTCGAGATACAAGGGCCCTAGACAAGGGGAAATCTGTGCATACATCCTACTTAGACCTTGCCAAGGCATTTGACACTATCCTTCACTCAGCCATCATTGACAAACTCTCCCAGCTAGACATCAACCCTTATATCGTAAGGTGGGCTGTGAACTGGCTCACTGATGGAACCCATGCAGTCAAAATAGGAGAATCTACCTCCAGCAGCAGACCTGTAACCAGTGGAGTTCCACAGGGATCAGTCCTGGAACCTTTACTGTTTGAAATCTATTTCTACAAAGTACAAGCTAAAACCAAGGGACTGTGGCTAACAACGTTTGCTGACGACTGCAAACTGGGTGCAGTCATAGAATCCCTAAATGATGTCGACATCCTTAGGTCTTATGTAAAGAAATGATTGGTGCCAAAGCCAGTGCAAAAAAATACATTATCATCCCTTTTGGTAAGAGAAATGTTCCTGCAAATTACCACATCAATTGTAATAACCTAAGTATGCTCTCAGTGGTGAGAGATCTGGGAACTCAGGTTGACAGCAACCTTGCCTTTGATCACCACTTCTCCACAGTGGTAAGAAGGGAATTCCATATGGCCCATCTCATAAGTAAGGGCATTGCTGTGAGAAAAAGAGAAGTTATCACCTCCCTGTACTTTTCACTCATTAGGCAATAATTGAGTATAATGCCCCTTTTGGTATTTGCCTTTCAAAATACCTGCAGCAATTGGAGAGAACACAAAGGTTCCTCACAAGGAAAATTCAAGGTCTTCAGCAGCTGTCCTATGTGGATCATCTGAAATCACCATCACTTTATTCTCTTTCATACAGACTATTCAGAGGCAATCTCTGCCTTGCATATACGGTGATCTCAGACCCTGCTTTATTGGAAATGCTACAGATCTGTAAGTCAAATGGCACATGGGTTACTCGCTCTAACGACCTAAACCTGGTATGTGATATCAGTAGAACCTGCTGGAGGGACAGATTTGTCTCCCAGAAGTTACCACACCTTTGGAATAGACTCTCACTTCAGGTCATGCAGAGCACCTTATTGACCCTATTCAAGTGCAGTCTGGACAATTGGATGGGTAACTGTAAATTCACCTCAGGGGATCCACCTGTGCCCCTCTTGGAAGGGGAAAAAGGTGCTGATCATGGTAACAATGGTAAAATGTGGCTAAGCTTGTAAGAACGCTGAGGCAATTAGCCTAGTAACTTCCTATGATCCTATGACAAAAATTCAGAGGTGTAACGCCCAGCAGGATAAAAGTACTCTCAATCTAAGCAAATTACTCAGGAGGAAAAATAACGTCTACCAAACCCAAATTTGAGGTAAATTTGATCTCCCAGACCAAGCACAACCACAAGGCATACCTTGGCTATGTCCACAACTTCAAAGACAATACACAAATGTGTGTAGAGCTCATTGTTAATAGAGCCACATATACTGAGCCAGAATATATAGAAAACCTATTAGCAGACAAATTCATCTCTAACTTTGGGCTTCTCTCCCCCTCAATTTCCTTCCAGGAAATGCCATCAAATATAACAGCCCCTGCTATCACTATGGAACAGTTCCTCAATGCCCTGTCTAAGGCCAACAACACTGTACTGATGAGCCCAAACAGTATCTCAGGATGCCTTGTAAAGAGCATGAAACATGACCTATCAGGCCCTCTGTATTGCTATTTAGACGGTAGCCTCCAAACAGGCTTTGTGCCTATTGAATGGCGAACAGCAACTGTCATCCCTCTAACCAAAGGTGAGATATCTACAGACCCTGGTAACTACAGGCCCATAAGTCTCACTAGTCTCATATGCAAATCCATGGAAAGAATTATCATGTAAATGATCAATAATGACATAGGAAACCTCCAGACACTGAACACAATGCAGATGGGTTTCGTCAAGGGCAGCTCTCACTTACTCAACCTGGTAGACTTCTTTGAGAAGGTCATCAAAGCATTGGATAAGGGCAAAATGGTTCACATTGCCTACCTTGACCTGGCCAAGGCTCTTGACACAATATCCCACTTGAGCATTGTTGACAAACTCAAGAGGTTGGGTGTAAATAAACTTTTATCTCACCTGGTGGATAGCCGTCTGGCTGACAAGAAGACTTATGTAAACATCCACTCACACACACACGTGCGTGTGTGTGTATGTGTACTTGGAAGTGCATTATATACATGTGTGTGTGTTTTACATATAATATACACACGCACACACTTATACATGGACATGGACATACATACTGAGCACACAGACAGATGTAGTCACATGTGCATCACACACACACACACACACACACACACACACACACACACACACACACACACACACACACACACACACACACACACACACACACACACACACTGGCAAACTGAAATAACCAACCATAACATAGCCAGCAAATAGAACTAAATAAAATAGGATAAAATAGCAAGTATACACTGAAATAAATGCTTACACAAAAGTGTAGTAAAACTGGTAACCTGTAATAAATAAAACAGGCACCTCTTAAAGCATAAAACACTGTAACAAAAGTTTTAATTAGTCCCATACATAAAAATGTACACTTACCTGTATGTCCAGTTGTGTGGTATAAGCAGATTATGTGAAATCTACTCTCTGCAATTTATTTCATCTCCAGATGACCTTCACAATACAACCTGACCATCCACAGCCATCATGTCTTACAATTGCCACCGCAGGATCACTACTCCTATGCCTACCTTCTATAAAGCCTACTAAGTCTTATTCATAAGCTTACTGTCAACCAGCAAAAAATAAATTGTATATTATAATAATAATAATATGTACGAGCCTCTGTTGTAATATTTTGTTGTGACCATGAGTTCTCAGCTGAGCTGAATTCAGTAGAAATTAAAATCATAATTTCCTAAAAAAAAACATAACTACACACCACCCCACCTCACCCCCAGAAAAAAAAAAGAAAATTAACCATCATTTCCCCACAGGATGTTCCCGGGCAATGCCTAAAATTAGTACTTTGTGATGAATACATTACCATGTAAATAAAGTCAAATAAATGCATTGAATCCATGAAGACGTTTTAAACAACCCATCATTTAAGCTTCTAATTAAATGAAATAAAAACAAGCCAGCAGAGATTTAGATATTAAGCACAAAATATTTTCTCACCCAAAGTTGTCTCATAAGGCGGCTACTGGTGTGGAAAAACAATCTCATTAAATGGTGAAGAACTATCCTAAGTGTTGATCTTTGAATTTGTGTGAATAGGTTTCTGTACAATACAAGTCCAACCCATTAGCACATCATTACAGCCTGCAATCCCATCATTGCCATTTACAGTAGATACATGGTTCCTCCAAAAGGATAACATTCACAACTGGGTCTCTTTGAAGGTGTTGAATACCACAACCAGCCCTCCTAAATCTTGAAGCCTTGATATAAATATATGCTGCATTCTTCAAATCAAACAATTTCTTAAAGGTATATTCACACAGACCTAGCAAACATGTATCATAAGGCACTAAAACATTGTAATTCAAAATACAGACAGGATAAAAAGCAGTAAAAACAAACAAAAAAAAAACTAAAATAAACAAACAAATTAACAAGGAGACCCCCCTGAAGCAGCTTATATGTTGTATTTCTTTGCAGCCAAATTAAATATATACATGTATAATTAGTGAGACATGGTTTGAATGCAGTTATAGCAATCCCTCAATGCACCTATCATTCATTCAAACCCATGGCTAATTGCAGTGGGAAATATATTTGTTAGAAACACCATTACTTCACATCAAGTTGCCCACAACCCCAACTTGGAGCTTCTGAAATATTCTAATCACCCATAACAAATCTAATTGTTACTTAATTGCTAGCTACAGATGCCATCAGTTCTGCACTAAGACCACAGAAATGACCTCAACACCATTGAGGCATTAAATATCAAAACAAATACTTACTTACAGGTGGACATGAACTAGTCAAGCATTGGCTGGCACATTTACACCTTTTAGTTATGCTCTGCTTTTCCTGCCCTTCAAATGCAGGTACAATGGAGCACATTGCAAAACTGCGCACTAGAAACCTTAATACTCTGGACCTGATCCTTACCAACATACTTCCTGCCTACACCCTATCCTGCATCTCCTTATCCTTAGTTAAATCTTACCACAAATCAGCCATCATCTCTATCATATTTATTGGTACCACCCCCCCACCCAGCCCCACACCAAAGGAGACTGTCTTTACAGGACTTCTCCAAGGCAAACCTACTTCATCTTATAGAAGCTCTGTGCAAAAATTGCAACAATCCCTTCAAAAGTGACCCAACTGAGAGGGATAACACATTCATCTCTGACTTTTACCAACACCTGGACAGTTGCAAAGAAAAGTCAGTACCCACCCAGACTAAATATAATGGTAAATTCAGGAATAACCCTCTCTGGCAGAACTCCCACATTAATAAAGCTGTATAATAAAAGAATGAGAAGAATGAAAAGTGGCAATAACCCCCCCCCCTTTCTCATTCAACATACACTGATACACACCAACAAGGAACTTAAAACAGTACTGTAAAATGTAAAGCAGGCTAGGAACTTACAGATTCCAAAAGAAACTACAAATCGTTATTGACTTATGTCAGAAAATTAAGGAATAATGTCCAACAATGCAGTGAGCTCATCCATTATATCATCCATTCTAAACCCAGTGATATAACACTCCTGTAACCTATGTGAAAACATGGCCAGTGGAGATAATGATCTCATGATAAGATCCACTGGCTACATGTATCATTCAGCTGACGGGAAGCAATAATTTCTGTACATAAACTAACAGATGCATTACATAGAGATCTTAATAAAGACTCAGCAACTAAATATCTCTTTTAGAAAGATCACTTTCGAAAGTAAAACAGCAATTCAATTTACAATACACTTATTCAGCACCACAACAATCTGGAGGGCCATTCCCATAGGTACAACCTGAGAACATCTTCATCATACTAGAAAATGAAGAAGGAACTGGCATTAAGATCTTTCTAGCTGACTTGTTCTTCAAACATTTCCAGATTTTTGAATGGACATCTCCAAGTCTGGAAATAGCCCACACAGCCAAACTCTCTAAACCTGCTTCTTCAAGGGTCTGCGTTAAGGTGATCATTTGCAGATTGTTGCACTACAAAACTATGCAAGCCATTTTAAAGGCAGCATGGTTCAAGATGCATTTCCAATAGCAATGCTTTAATATCATAAATGACAATGTCTTTTAATTGGCACTACTGAAAAGAGGAAAGCAAGCTGCCACTGATGTGACTTCTACAGTAGAAAATAAATAATTACCTACTTTACCATGAAAGACTTCAAATCTTGAGGAATGGAAAGGCACAACAGTTTGTGAGACATGAAGAGGCCATCTCCATTCTAGAAAAGTTTGAAAAAACTCTGATCGTGGACAACAGGAATTTGAATAAAGATAAGTGAGGCAGAGACAAAGATGGCTGTCCTGCCCACAAGATGTACTGGTTTATATTCACATTAGTCTCAGTTACACTTACTGGTGCACATCTCTTACCCTATCATTCCCTTCCTTTCTCAGATACAAGGCTGAATCTCCGCTTGGTTAGCTGTGAAGGGTGGCTTAATGATTTTCTGGGCACCTGCAAACTTACGTTTCATATTGGATAAGTACTGTCTACAGCTTGTGTGACAAGTATCTGGTGTGTTTGTGTAGACATTTTTAGTGCCTGGCCACTTCTATGAATGGTTTCTCACAATTAATGTAGGAAAAACATTTAGGGGAGAAAATGTTCATATCAAACAGAAGACTTTATGTACTTTTCATTCAGCTACAACTTTGCCTGGCCTACACAAAGGTAAGCTATCGAATGCTTCTCTGAACCATGGTCATTTTTTTTAACATCTGTGTCACCCTTCCTCATTTATTCTGGAATACATTAGGGATGTCAATGAATCTGAAATAGCCTTATTTCTCTCTTGTACCATTCACTGCACCAAATCCCCACACATATCAGTGGTTGGGAAGATATTTCTCAACACTTATTTTTGCACTCCATACAGGTTACATAAAACATATAAGGATTAGCAACAAAGGCAGTTAAGCTGCAACAAAGACACATCTGAAAACTGTAGACATACATTTTCAAAATATGTTAAGCTTAGTAATTGTTGGGGCAAAGCAGAAAAAAGTAGAGCAATTATCAGGTGCAGTGATGTGTATTTGAACACTACTCTTAAGCTGGTGGGGATTTCTATTCTAAACACAAAATTTATCTTGAGCCCCTTCCTTGTGCAGCAAGTACCCAAAAATTCATAAACAAATATTATAAATACATTAATGCTCCAGATATGAATTCACAGTAGCAACACCTTGTGAGCTGTACCTACTGGATATAGGTGTATCCTTGTATGAAAAGTGTGGGATGAAGTTCAGATCTCTGTACACAAGACTGGGCTTTATGCAAGCGCCACTGGAATCCAGTTACTAAAGATACCTTTCCTTAGTGGTCTGTGCTGTGAAAAAAACTGAAGAGTAAATGACTTATGTTACAGTTTGTCGATGAAATTTGCTCATGACAAAGTCTGTTGCAGTGACTGCAAGTTCAATAAAGGGTTATATTAAACTTTAAATTTGTATACTACATATTTTTACTTTTCTGCTTTGTCTTACTTAAGTCTGATAATGTTTTTTACTTTATACCTTATTGAGCCCCTCCTTCCAGTACTGTTCCACTACTGTTCCTTCCCTTCAATGTTTATTTTCCTGGTTCTCATTAAAAAGTTACCAATAAATACTATTAATACTTTCAATATTTTTTTACTTCAGTAAAAAACACAATCCAACTTTGATGAAGCAAATGTTTCCCATCCCCGACGTAAATATTCTGAAACTTTTTTCCGACATTACTCTGCCAATGAGCCTGCCAAAAATAAACAGCTCCTTGTAACTATTAACTTTCAAGATTCTGGGTCTAGATTTTCAAAATGTCACACATGGGATGCCAGTTCATGAAATGTGCATGATACCACAAAACTCCTTGCTAAAAGCATTTTTCATTTACAGAACTGTCAACTGCAAATGGTATATTAAAGCAGCAGTGCTGAAATTTATCAAATGGCACCCAAGAGGATTATATAGACATGTTTTGGAAAATATTTACATGTAGAAATATATATTCAATTGCACAATCTAACTTTTAAGTTTCTGATTTCTGGTACTCCAACATAAATTATTAAAGTGCTCATTTATCCTCAAGAACATGTGTAGACTTTAGCAGAACTACTACTTTACATCAAAGTACAATACAAGATACATGAATCTCTCTTATAAAACACAATTTAAACTTTAAATGTAGGTGAATACTCAGATGCTCATTTTATTAGTGCAGTAGAACACTCAAGGATGACTGCATGGCACAGATATATTAATAAACATCACAGGGTTAGAAGGCAATGTTTAGACTGCATGTCAACATCTGTACTATACATATACCCTGTACTTTTTTTACAGGCATATACATGCCACATACACCCATGTATGCATACATATATGTACATATACAAAGTAACTTTTTTCAGTATTAACTACATAAAAATGAAGGCAATTATAGTTTATTTATTTATTTTATTTGTTAACTAGGGAAGAACACTGATCACAATGGATCAGTTTCAGGTTCAGCCAAGTGTAAGAAAGCATAACATCTGTGAGCTTGATTGCCTTGATCCCAAGTACAAGCTCGCCTGTGTAGCGCTTTTGTACCATTTAACCGCAAACCGTTTAACCGCAAATGTTATACCGTCTTTTAAAAACCAGTATTGCATTAAAGAAAGATCATGATGTGATTACTGTGTTTTTCCCTCTCCATCCACCCTAGCTACAATTCTGACACAGGCAGGGGAGACATTTATAAAATATCTGAAAACAAACAAACAAAAAAAAAACATCCCTGGAAACCGAGAGCATTTGAAATTGGGTCTTGCAGGTTACCAATATCATCCCTCTCAAATGTCCACATTTCCATCTCACATTTTGAGTCTATTCCTCATAAAATTTGTGCTTCACCTAAGATGCTCACCAGCCATGAAATTGTAGCCTGGTATGCATTAATGCCTGGCAGAACTGTGCACTCACATAGCAGCACTGGTTTAATAAATTGCAGCAGGAAATGAATGCAGCAATTATTTCTTAAAGATGCTTTACTTAACTGTAGCAAACATACTCGCTACACTGTAACAAGCAGATGCTACAGTTTAGACACACAGATCGCAACAGCACTCAGGTTTAACGGAAAATGTAATACCGGCTTTTAAAAGCCGATATTGCATTTAAGATTGTGATGTGATGACTGCATTTTCCCTCTCCACCCACCCAAGCTACACTACTGACACAGGCTTTTGTGGTTTTCTGTTTTTTTTTTTTTTTTTTGTGGCAAATCAGTATCAAATTTACTAAATGACAGGCATTTGAGTTTCAGGCTATGTATCCTTCACAAAATGCATGGTAATACCAAACGCTGCTATCCTAGCAACTTTCTAAGTTTCTAAGAGCAATATTTAAAATGTCTTCATATTTGTGTGGCTTTACCTCCCATTATTTTTGTCTTTTGTTCAAAAAACAAGGAAGAAACAAGTATGGAACACTGTATGAAATAGGGAACACTAGCACTGAGTGTCGTATTCCAGAGGGAAGTAAAACAAGACTGGATATAGGTTTGGGCACCTTTTTTAAAAAAAACTTAATGCTGTGGGTGGGATTGTTAGAACGTCATTACTGAAGTCACAAACAGGAAGTTGATTAGCTAAGTGGGTGGCAATGTTTTCAGCTTCGGTCCGAGGCAGAAATGCAATTTTAGTCATGAGATAGTGTCCCTTTAAGTTGAAAAGATCTTACTAATCTCTTTAATGTTTTACAAGTTGGTACCAGTGTGTCTGGATGAAGGTTTCATGCCCATTGTTTAAGGCTAAAGTTTATGACCAGAATTTAGATGTGGAAGGTGCTTTATTGCTCTAGTTTCTGTTAGAATATACATGTGAAATGCCTTGTATTGTTGTAAGTTTCTGAGGAGGTGTTAGATTGCTAAATAATGCAGTTTTTGGCCTGAGAACTCAGACCAGGTGTTAAGATGATGCAATATGAATACTGGGAAAAACCTAAGTGTCAAAAATGATGTAATTTTGGGAGGACCTTAGAGACATGTTTGTTGGTAATGTTTAAATACTATTTCTCTCAAGAGACCTGGAGAGCATTTTGATCTTGATATCCAACTTATCAGCACTCTGCCTTGTGCTCACATGTAAGTTTTAGCACTGTGATTTCTTGTAGGGATAGTTAAAGCTAGTAAAGATTAATTAGTTATTTTTCTTTGAACTCAGACCTGTCCTACTGTATTATTTTAAGTTTCTGTGTGATCTCTGAAGTCTTGGATATCTCTGTGGTGTAGTAGTTTTGTCTTGTGTTTTAATTATTTATTATTAAATATTTTACATTGCATATTTATAGAGGTTATTGTAATAGGCCACTCTAAAGTAAGCCTTGACTGTTAGTCATACTACCATTGGATAATAATATTGCACAGCAATAATTAGACACCCTTTTAAGGGCCTTTGAGTAGCTGATATTTATTAGCTGGTGGTGGCAGTAATTACTACCATATAGCGTAGGTAAAGGGGCACAGTTGGAGAACCTGTGCCAGTCTTTTTTCCAGGAGGGTCTGTGTGGTTGTATAACCTCTTCTCAAAGTGTGTGTGTGGTGTGTCAGCTACCTGGGCAGGGACACAAAGCACTGGTTGGACAGAGAGGGTACTGGAGGTTAGCTTGCCAGCTTGGTTGAGATCTGGACCCTATAGCTGTGCCAGTGGGAAGTCTTATTGGGGACCTGGTGAACAAGGGAGCAACCACTCCCAGACTGACTGTGATCTCTGTGTGCACTTAAGGGAAATTGTACTTTACTGTGTGCATGAGTTATCCTTTCTTCTTCTAGGATATGACCTCCCTGGTCTTAGGGGTGAGGATTGAGGCTCCTTGATTGCTGGGCCAGGACGCGGTCATCACACAGTCTATAATTGCAAAGTACCTTGCAAAGGTAAGGGAAAATGGCTCTTGCACTTTACAAACAGGCACCTAAACAGGCATGTCCAAGGGTCAGCTTCATGTGATTTCTCCTGTCCACCTGGTGAATCTGGGTACACTGGGGCAATTCAGCAACTGCCTCATGTACACAGACAACCCTCTCCTCCTACCACCCAACACTACAACCTGCGAGAGATACACTTACATAGCCAAACTGGAAGCAAAGCTCTCTCCAGCCAAGATTGTGCTACATAGTCAAGAGGAGAAGGTTAACACCTACACTTCACCTCAAGCAACACATAGCCCTTCAAAACCCACACCAACACCCACACATAGCAACACTAAACCCAGATATATGGAGGCCCTTAACATTAACCTGCCCAAGCAACAAGGACCTCCGATGCTGAAATGCAAACAAACACCAGTCACAACCAAAGTGACACATAGCTCACAACACCAGTGTGCCACCCAACAACAGCCCCTAAGGCAAGACAATGTACCCAAAACTTTAGTTATAGGTGACTCTATAGTGAGGCACACTGATGCCCCACTCACCAGTCTGAACAAGGAGAAAATTACAGTCAGCTGCCTGTCGGGTGCCAGGATCCACCACATAACACATGCACTCAAGTCACTCTACAACAAATACAAATATGACTCTGTCATTGTCCATGTTGGAGTGAATGACTTTAGTTGTACCTCCCTGGACTACATGAAAAGAGACATGTAAGAGCTCTTGGATCATGTGGCCCGGACAGGTATGACCCTAGCCCTGAGTAGCTTCCTGCCTTCACCCAGAATTATAACACAGTATAAGGACAAAATGATTGACTTCAACAATTGGCTAAGCTTCTGGTGTCATTCAAAGGGATCCAGTATCTGTCTGCCTGGGACGACATGATCTACAAACCACGATGCTTTGCCAGAGATGGTCTGCACCTGTCACCCCTGGGATTCAGGTTACTGGCTAAAGCTCTTGCCACCCCTATAGTGCCTTTTTTAGGCAAGGTTCAAAGGACAAACCACCACTGTAACAGATACAAGCATGCAAAATCTGAAGGTAATGCTACTCAATGCATAGAAGTCTAAACCTCAAAATGCACTCTCTCAAAGCACTCCTAAAAATATAAAACATTGATATCTGTGCAGTAACTGAGACCTGGTTCAAGGCTCCAGAGAGCACCCCTGCAATACCAGGCTATGACTCTTACCACACTTTTCGGTCACCAAACCAAGACTGAAATACTATAGGTGGAGGAGTGGCCATATTCACCAAGGATATTCACACCTCAAGGCTAGTTGCCCAACACAATGCATCTGAAATTCTCCAGGTGCAACTGACACTAGGTAAGACTGCAATCCAAATTGTAGCTTGCTACAAATACCACACTATGCCCCAAGATTCTCACTACACCTTTCTAAACATACTGGAAAATATTAAGATAAAACCAAACACCCTAATACTGGGTGATTTCAACTACCCTGCCATTAACTGGAAAAACTACTCTGGTACTAATACCTTTTCCCAACAGTTCATGGAATTCATAAATTCCAATGCCCTGGATCAACTAATCCATTGTCTCACCAGGGGCTCTAATATCCTACACCTGGTCATTACCAATATAGGAGATAGATGCTCCACACCAGTGGTCACCCCCTCATTGGTCAGGTCTGGCCATAATCAAATCACCCTTGATATCAACATCCCACCCCCAACCCCCAGTAAGGAAACCTCAGTAAAAAACTTCTCCAAAGCCATCTTCATGCTACTCAAGTCAGAAGTGACAAACTTCATGACACCCATGCAGATGAGAGCTGAAAGTTCGACTGCTGAATCCTATACTAAGGCATTGTACGAGCACATCCACTCGTGCATGAATTGTGCCATCCCAAATAAAACCAAGACGCTCTCCTCCAGAAAAAGAAGCCAATCTGCTGGTCCCCTGCCATAAACAAACTATACAACAGAAGAAAGAAACTGTTTCAGAAAAGAGTAAAATCCCAGGATACAAAAACTCCCTTACCAGCCTCAGTAAGAAGCTAAGATCCCTCATAAAATCCTCCAAAGCTAGTTATGAAAATAAAATTGCCAAAGATTCCAAAGACAACCACAAGCCATTCTATAGTTATGCCAAAAATCTAAATGGCAATGCTCAGATATGCTCTGAGCTACAACAGAATGGCATTAAAGATACTGATCCCAAGGATGTTGCCAATATCCTGGCAGATCGATTTTGTGCCAACTTCACCCCCTTCTCACCCCCTAAAGGCCCCATCTTAATAACAAAAGATTGCCAAATTCTGGTAATCACGGCCACACAGGTAGAAACCACACTCTCCAAAGCTAAGAATACAGCATCCATGGGACCAGATGACATCCCGGGCTGTGTACTACATGAACTACAAAATGAACTGGCACCTCACCTAAGTGTCATGTTTAATCATAGCCTCACCTCAGGCTTCATTCCCACTGAGTGCCGCACAGCTACAGTTATCCCACTCCACAAAGGGGGATCCATCTTGGATCCCGGGAACTACTGTCCCATCAGTCTGACGAGCCTGATCTGCAAGGGCATGGAAAGCATTATTATGGAACTTATAAACAAACACATTGGCAACGTTCAAACACTGGACCCCACACAGCTTGGGTTCGTGAAGGGCCGATCTTGTCTCCTGAACCTGATTGACTTCTTCAAATCAGTCTCCAGAGTTGTGGACAAGGGTAAGGTGGTTCACACAGCCTATCTGGACCTTACCAAGGCCTTCAACACCACCCCCCACTCTGGAATCATAGATAAACTTACTAACCTGGGCATAAATCCCTACGCCACTCGATGGGTTGCCATCTGGCTTACTGAGAGACCCCAGACTGTAAAAGTAGCCGACTCCAAATCCAGCTCCAGACAAGTGACAAGTGGAGTACCTCAGGGTTTAGTCCTGAGACCATTCTTGTTTGGCATCTACTTCTCTGAAGTACAGGCCAACAATAAGGGACTCTGGCTAACTAAGTTCGCAGATGACTGCAAACTGGGAGCCATTATTGAATCCCCAAATGATGTGGATATTCTACAAAAGGGCCTTACAAATACAGATGCTTGGTGCCAGAGCCATGGGCTTAAGCTTAATGCCAAGAAATGAATAGTTATCCCCTTTGGGAAAAAACATGTATCCATGAATTGCAACATAGGTGTCAGTACACTAAACACCGAAAGTGTGATGAGAGACTTAGGGACACAGGTGGACAGCGGTCTCACCTTTGATAACCACATCACCACAACAGTCAGGAAATCCTTCTAAGTGACACACCTCATCACTAAGGGCTTTTCATCCAGAAAAAAGGAGGTGATTATCCCACTGTACTCTTCCCTCATTAGACCCATTATAAAGTACAATACCCCGTTTGGTATATACCTCACAAGACATCTGCAACAGCTGGATAGGCCGCAAAAATACCTCACTAAAAAAATAACAGGCCTATAGCAGATTCCCTATGCTGACCATCTAAAAAAACTCCAGCTATACTCTGTGGCATATCGTCTACTCAGAGGCAATCTCTGCTTAACATACAAGGCCATGTCAAACCCTAAGCTGTTGGACATGCTCCACTTAAAGAAATCCCAATCCCTCAGAGTCACACTCTCCAGGGATCTACACTTTGTCATCACAATGAACAAAACATGCTGGAGGGATAGGTTCCTGACCCAGAGACGCCCCATACTCTGGAATAGACTGCCCACACATGTCAAACAGAGCACCTCCTTGGCCCTCTTCAAAATGAACCTTGACGATTGGATGGGAGATAGGAAATTCACCCCAGGGATCTCATCAGTTGCCCTGCTAGACAGGGGTACAGGGAAGTAAATATTGTGAGAAGAAATATCCAGGGATTTTTTATGGCTAGGCTTGTATAGGCCTGAGGGCCAATAGCCTAGTAACAACCTATGAACCTATGACATACACAATGCCTCCTCAACTCCAACATGAATCTTGAGTTTTCCTGTCCAGATTCTCCACCCCTTGGAGGAATATAAAAAAATACCTGTGACTCAGAAAAGCAGGGAGGATAAAAGGGGTGGGGAGAGAGGATGCAGAAGGCACTCACCTAACTTTGTTTCTGAACAACTGAAGTGTGTAGTCTAACATTGTTTTCAAGTCTGGGAGGAGGAAGAAGATCAGGTAGAAGCTGATCACTTGTGTGATCTGCTTACACTTGGTGTCGAGAGATAAAGGCAAATTAGTACCTCCACTACTGATGTCAGTCCATATTTGCTAGTATCTTCCTAACTTACATCATTCTGGTCTCAATGACAACAGCATTTGCTTAGACCAAGGCTCTACTGTCAAATCAAAAAACCTCCCTTTCTTCAACAAAGATCAAATATAAGCATTTGCATTGTGACCATTTATTCAAGGAGGTAAATACATAATTTAAGAAACCATTTGTTTATAATAAATTACATTCAGATACCGAACTGCAAAGTGTATGCTTAACAGTAAAAAAAGTGTATCCATTAATTGCTGGTTGGTGTCCCCCCACCCATGTGAGCCATCTCCTTCCAACAGCCAGGTGGTGTACACAGTGTATCCTCAGCTCCACCATGAATCTAGACTTTACCTTCCAATACTCTCCATCCCTTTGGCAGTATAACACCTACCGGTGACTCAGAAAGGTGCGGGAGATAAAAGAGGGAGAAAGAGGCCGCAAAAGTCACTCACCCATCAGCATGTTTTGCATGCTGTTATCCCCTTTTACTCAAATGTATGAACTGCAGATTTTTTTTAATGAATGTTGTGAACATGATAAGCTAACTGCAAATTCCATCATGAGACACACAGATGTCCCTTTCACCAGGCTGGATAAGGAAAAGGTCATGTTCAGCTGTCTGCCAGGTGGCAGGATACACCATATCACACATGCACTCAAGTATATCAACAACAGGTACTGTTATGACTCATTCATAGTCCATTTTGGTGTGAATGACTTGAGATGTACCTCTCTGGACTATATGAAGAGAGAAATGACTGAACTCTCGGACTATGTGGCTCAGGCAGGTATGCCCCTAGCCTTAAGCAGCATTTTACCTTCACCTAGGGTGATGCCTCAATACAAACAGAAAATGATTGGTTTCAATAATTGGCTTAGCTTCTGGTAGCATTCTAAGGGGATCCAGCATATGTCAGCCTGGGATGACATGATCGACAGACCTTTATCCCAGAGATGGTCTTCATCTGTCATCTCTGGGATTTCACTACTGGCTAAGGCAGTGTCTCAAGGACAAAATTCCTGATGTAAAAACTCCATCTAAAAATAACCTCAAGGTTATGCTGCTAAATGCTAGGAGTCTTAACATGAAACTGCACTCACTGGAAGCAGTCTCATCTTGGAACTGCACTCACTGGAAGCAGTCCTCATCTTGGAAGACATAGACATTTATGCAGTCATGAAGACCTAGATCAAAAACTGTGGGGATCACCCCAGTCATACTGGGTTACACCTCCTTCTACACTTTCAGACCACAAACTGAAGGTGTGAAAACTAAAGAAGGAGGTATATCAATATTCATTAAAGATAAATACATCTCCAGATAGGTCAAACAGTATGATTCCCTGGAGATAATTCAGGTACAATTAACTGTTGGTAGGACACCTATTCAAGTCATTGCCAACTACAGGATCCCCTCCATGAATCAGGACAACCACTCTGCCTATTTGGATCTACTTGAGTCTATCAAGATACATCCAAAAACCATGATTTTAGGTGACTCTAACTACCCATCCCTTGACGGGTAAATGACTCGTGCTCAAACTCATTTGCCCAAAGGTTCCTGCCCTGGACCAGCTGGTTGACACCCCGACAGGGGGTGCCAATATCCTGGATCTGGTGCTTACAAGTATGGGGCACCACTGTAGCACCCCCACTGTGAGGTCTTCCTGGTGTGATCTGAGCACAGATCTGTCTCATTTGAGCTATCACACATGACCTCCCCCAGCAGCAACTAAACTAAAAACCTTCTCCAAAGCAGTTTTTAATCTTTTATGGGATGGTGTAAATAGCTTCACTGCACCTGCCCCCCACCACCCCGATGGAATTGCAGCTATGCCAACTTCTACACCAATGCTTTATACAAACATCTTTATAACTGCATTGACTCAGCTGTACTGGATAGGTCCAAAACAACCTCCTCAAGGAAGAGCAAACCTGCCTGGTGGACAACTGACATTAACAGGTTTTACAATAACAGGAAGGAATTGCTATCTAAGAGTAAGAGGGAGTGAGGCCTAAACTGTAAACACTCCCTCCTCAGCTTAAAAAAGTGAATAAACTTCTTGTGAAGTCCTCCAAAGCAAACTATGAAGCCAAATTAGCTTCCTCAACTAAAGACAACCATAAGGAATTATTTAGTTACATCCATAACCTAAAAGGAAAGGCCCAGATTTGTGCTGAATTGGTAGTTAATGATAATACATATACTGAGCATGTGGACATAGCTAACCTACTGCCTAACAGATTCTGTGAAAAATTCACTTCCCTGCCCCCCCCCCACACGTATGCCATGACATCCCTACCACCTGTCCCCTACCTTGCATTTGTAAAGAGCAGGTCATAAATACCCTCTCTAAGGTCAAAAACACTGCATCTATGGGACCTGGTAACAACCAAGGCAACATCCTAGATGGACTCCAACATGAATTAGCAACACCATTGGGTACTATTTTCAGTCATAGTCTAAGCACTGGCTTCAACCCAGTTGAATGGAAAATGGCCACCGTCATTCCCTTGCACAAAGATGGTGTTTCCACTCACCCCAGGAGCTATAGACCTATTAGCCTGACTAGCCTTATCTGCAAAGCCATGGAGGGAATCATCATGGACCTTATCAACAAAGATATAGGTACCTTAAAACACTTTACCCTACTCAGTTTGGATTTGTCAAAGGGAGATCATGTCTGTAAACCTGGTGGCCTTCTTTGAGACAGTCACCAAGGCCCTGGATGAGGGGAAATCTGTACATACAGCCTACCTAGACTTAGCCAAGGCATTTTACACTATCACCCACTAAGGCATCACTGACAAACTCACCCAGCTAGGTAACAACTCTTATATCAATAGATAGGTCACTAACCGGCTCACTGATAAAACCTATATAGTCAAAATTGGAGAATCCACCACCAGAAGCAGAACTGTAACCCATGGCATTCCACAGGAATCAGTCCTGGGGCCTCTACTGTTTGGAATCTATTTCTCTGAAGTACAAGCAAAAACCAAATATCTGTGGCTGACAAAGTTCCCTGATGAATGCAAACTGTGAGCAGTCATAGTATCTCCAAATGATGTCAACATCCTACAGCAGAGTATTACACAAACAAATGGCTGCACCAAAGTCATGGCCTTAAACATAATGCAAAAAAAAATATTATCATTCCTTTCAGTAAGAGTGATGCTCCTGCTAACTACCACATCAATAGCAACACCTTAAGTACGCACTCAGTGGTGAGAGACCTGGGCACACAGATTGACAGCAACCTTACATTTCTCCACAGTGGTAAGAAAGGCATTCTATTTGGCTCATCTCAAAAGTGAGGACATTGCCGCCAGAAAAAAGAAGTTATAACCTCCCTGCACTCTTCCCTCATCAGGGCAGTAACTGAGTGCTATGCCTCTTTTGGTATGTACCTTTCTGAGCACGTGCAGCAATTGGGAGACCACAAAGATTCTTCATAAGGAAAATTCAAGGTCTTCAGCATCTGTTTTATGTGGATCATTTGAAATCACTGTCACTTTAGTCTGTTTCATACAGACTACTGAGAGGTGATCTCTGCCTTGCATGCAAGGCAATCTCTGACTGCATTTCCATAAGTTAAACCGTACATGGGTTGCTCACTCTAAAGACCATAACCTAGCATGTGACATTGATAGAACCTGCTGGAGGGACAGACTTGTCTCCCAGAGGTTACCACACCTTTGCAACAGTCTCCCATATCATGTCAAACAGAGCACCTCATTGGCCCACTTCAAACACAGTCTGGGTGATTGGATGGGTAACTCTTGGGTAGGGGCTATAGGTGCTAATCGTGGAAATAAGGGTATAACTTGGCTAGGCTTATAAGGGCCTGGGGCCATTAGCCGAGTAACTTCCTATGATCTTATGATCCTAAATTAAACAGACCCCAATCCAATTCAATCAAGTGAGTACAGTCAGAGTGATAGAAACCTGGATGCTAGACCTGAAAATCGGGATGATCAATATAAAGATACCAACCTACTTAGCTGCTTTAATTACTCTATCATTCAAGAATCATCAAGTAATTTCTGTAGCCACAGGTTTGCAGACATCAATCTATATTAATCTTGGTATGATAGAAAATCATTTCATGTGTTTAATTGGGAACCTTTGACATAAAGTGACTAATTCAGTTAAGATTTTACCAAGAAGAAAGAATTTTGGGATTTTGCCACCCAAATGAATTATCAGTGCATCAGGAAAGGAGTTAGTAATAAACAACCTCTCAATAGATGGTAACAACTGGAGACTGGAGCCACGATAAGTCTGAGTACCCATGCCATGCTATTGCCCACTGAGCAAGATTGTGGTTAACATTCAAGCCATTTTGCCTGATCAATGCTATGGAGGTTGCTCTGCAGATGGAGTAGCCTATTATCAGCAGCAGGCATGGACCTAAAAGGGAAATATAAATGTAATCATCTAATATACCAGAGAAAGGCATCTGATTTATGTCTTCCTGCATGCTTTATCAGCTCCACAGATTGCCCAACACTGGCTAATACAATAAAACAAAAAATAAATTGGAATCCACTGCTCAATGTGCAAACATTTTAATACAATCAATCTGGTACCTCAGCCAAACAGGCACTTTACGTTTATACAGGCAAAAATCCAATTAAATAATCAAATGATTAATTTAACAATTAAGTTAACAATAATACTTTCCAGTCATAAATACTTAGTACAACAATACAAAAGTATAAGTGCAAAATAAAAAATACAGGTTTCTATTTCTGAATCATTTAAAAACACACATTGACTTCCTGGTTTAAACCCCTAGGGGAAAGTGTTCTAAAATTTAATATCATCATCATTTCTAATTCATTTAACTTACTAGTATAACTGCCTCCCCTTAAGAAAAAGTTATGTCGAAACTCAAAAACAGAAACCTGCATCTGACCCGCCATGCATTTTATTAAAGTGTTCAGACACCAAACTATCCAAATTCTGTTGCCTTAATGTCTCCCAAATATTCCAGAATCTGAATCTTGATTTTACATTTGTCTGACCCACATACCAATCAGGGGACCTACAACTGCGCCCGATAACATAAAAACTCCACTTGACTCACAATTAAATGAATCATATGAAACAAAATTTCTTCCATTAGTCTTAGTACCTGTCAAATTTTTTTACCTCTGGGCATACCTTACAATGACCACATTGAAACATGCCTTTATGCCCTCTCAATGAATTTTGTGATCTATAAACATAATTAACAATTTCTTATGACTTCTCCTATATTAAAAAGTGACATGCTTTCGAAAAAAAAACAAAAAAACATTCCTATTATTTCATCACTACACGCAACATGCCACAAATCCCTGATAATCCCTTCCATAACTTGAGAAAAGTGAATGCCTTGAAACAAAAAATATCCTATACTTACATCTTACAACAGCCACATCACTAATATCACTTTGACATATGAAAATGTGTGCTCATCCTACCACCTTCCAAAAAACATTTTTTAACTCTGCTTATTTGTCCATCTGTGTAACCTCTTTCTTTTAACCTATTTTCAGCTCCACACAATTCATCCTTTCTTAACTCTGCATCTGATGTATTATTATTATTATTATTATTATTATTATAAATCTCTTTTAGGGCAACAAATCCAAGAAATGTGGAGGATGCATACTTGTGGCATTTAAAAAATTATTAACTGCTGTCTCTTTCTTAAAAGGTTTAAACTTGACGGTCTCTCTTTCCACATAAAGTGTAACATCAACAAAATGAATGGTCTTCCTATTTAATTCATATGAAAAACTGAGTCCATGGGAATCAGCATTCAGCAGTTCAAAACATTCATTGCATGGTGTTATCCCCTTTCCAAACTGAAATAGATCTTAAGTACTCAACTGTATGAATTGCAAATTTTTTAATGAATGTTGTGAAGATGATAAGCTAACTGCAAATTAAACAAACCCCAGTCCATGCCACTCAAGTGAGTACAGTCAGAGTGACAGACATTTGGATCCTAGACCAGAAATTCAGAATGATCAATACAAAGATACCAGCCTACTTAGCTGCTCTGACTACACTATAATTCAACGGACCGAACTACTAAACAGGAAATAAACACAAACCAAAGAAGAAATGCTAGGAAAGCTCACTCAACTTGGCAGGTGACAATGGTTTATTTATTGAAGCGCTTTTCGTCTCTTGGAATAGAGAGACTTCTTAAGATAAAAGCAATAGGAATAGCACAGTTTGAATAGTCCGTTCATACAAGCATGTGGTTCCAAACACACCAATGACTAAAACCCACATATCACATGATCCCAGCGTTCACATACATATCCAAACTTCCCATAGATTTTCCTGACAATACCACCCTTTTGGTCCTTAATGACCCATGTACATATGTACAACTTGTGATTTCTTGAAAATTCCGCTGTTGTAAAACTTATAGCCATAATAGCAGAAATTAAAAAAATGTGTAAAATAGAATAAAATAAAATTATGTTCTGACCAGCAATGCAAATAAGAAGCATACAGAGATGCATTTTATATTATGTTAAACTAATTTTTAAAAATAACACATGCATAGATAAAATAGTGTAAGTGCACCAATACTCAACATGAGTTATACGTTTATAAAATAGCTGTTAATAATACGACTTTGGACTTTTCTCACTCCTATCTCTCCAGGCTTTTCAATTTTAAAATACACAATATAGAAAAAACCTCATTCAAGCCAGGAAATTGGCAAGCGTTCATTCGCAGTTACCACCTGAGTTCAAACCTTTCTAGCAGGAGTGGTTGAGGGCCACCTCTCTCATCCAAGTTGACTCTGTCAATAGCTCCAAATTTAAAATTGTGGTCAGGGTATGCGTCAACATGACGGGCCAAAGCACTTTCCTTTTTTAATCTACTGATGTAATACATGTGCCCATAGATCCTTTCTCTCAGCCTACGGTCGGTCTTCCCTATATAAAAGGCCGGGCATTGTTGGCACTGTGCCATAAATACGACTGCCCTACTCTGACAGTTCAACTTGGATTGAGTGAAATACTTTTGATCTCTTAATGTAAAACATTGACCTGTATCCATGTACTTATAGTAATTAAACATGTTATATTTAAACATGCCTTTTCGGATACTGGGGCCCCTACATTTCTTTTGTAGTATACTTTTTAAATTCTGCCCACGTTGAAAGACTATTCTTGGCGGTTCCTAGAATTTTTGTCTTAGCACAGTATCATTCACTGTCAGTTACCAATTCTTATTAATGATAGAGTAAATGGCTGAAGCATTATTATCTAGTAATAAGTGCACTTGTAATATACACGTTCGTCTGAACCACATTAGTACTATCCAATTCACTGACAAGCACTAGCATGTCCTTAATACATAAAATTGGTTTAAGGGAACCAGTAGTTCCTTTATTATGAACTTCCCTAATTAACTCATTGATCAACGACTCTGGTTAACATCTTTTCTTAAACATCTCACTTACGTTGTTACATTCTATAAGGAATTCCTCATCTTTCACTGCCATGCGGGCAGCACTCACTAGTTGTCCCTTAAGACTGATCATTTTTGATGTAAGGGATGACAGCTACTAAAATGAAGGAATACATTAGAATATGTCTCTTTTCTGAATATTTTAGCACAGTAACATTTATTCACCATGGCCTTCCTTAAGTCAACATCCAAATAAGCTATTTGATTAGTACTAAAGGTGGATGTGAACGTGAAGAACTGAGCAGTACTATTACAATAGGATAACATATCTAAAGCATCTTTTTCGTCCCCATTAAAGATAATGAAGATGTCCTCCAAAAACCTTGTGTATTTTTGTCCCCATCAAACATCATGAAGATGTCATCCAAAAAACTTGTATAATACACAATTTGGTTGGCAAACTGTAAATTATTTCTTAGAGTGCTGTTCCCAATAAGCCATTACTAAATTAGCTAGGCTAGCACCACACGGTGAACCCATTGCCACCCCAACTTTTTGTAAATAAAACCTGTTGTTAAAGGTTAAAAAATTCTCTGAAAGAACAATGTCAATAAGCTGCCCAATGAGGGATATTTCAGTGGATGACGCACCCTTACTGCACATCATATGACTAACCCACTCTACTCCCTCCAAGTGAGGTATGGAGGAATATAAATCTTTTACGTCAACTGTGATGAAGTTATAATTTGCTTGAAAGTCCAGTGCATTGATATTTGAAAGAAAAGTCCACTAGTCTTTGCAAATTTGACTCTCCTGGACTACGTATTTCTTTAAAGTATGATCAATAACTTTAGCTATGGGATACGTGGTGCTGTTTCTTGCGTCCACTAATGGTCTCATTGGGGAGGGTCTTTTTTATTTTTGTGGACTTTTGGGATTCCAAAAAATATGGGAATCCCAGGGGCTGGCATTGATAAAAAGTTGAACAGGTAAATGTCAATTCTTGCATCAATAAATAAATAATTTAACCAAGAACAAATTCTGGAATAAGCACTATTAACCTCTGACCTTGATACTTCAATGTAAGTTTCACTGTTCAGGACCTTTCCCATCCTACTGATGTATTCGTCACTATGCATTGTTGCCAACCCTCACTTCTTATATGGTTGCATCACTCGTATCCCTGCTTGTTGTAAACCCTCCAACAATAATTTTTCATTACTGCTGATATTAGAAACATAAGAGTTAGACCTATTGTCCTGTTCTAAAACATTTCGTAGATCCAGTTCACAGATTTATTCAAACAAATTCAAAATAGGGTGTAAAGACAGATAAAATGCACTTGCTATTTTAAAGTCATTAGTATCATTGTTATCTTGGCCAAATAACACCCTAAAATTCAGTTTCGTCATGAAAAGTTTTAAGTCTATGAGAATGTTTGCAATGTCAGTTTTGCAAGATGGAACAAAACTCTGTCCCTTAGCCAATAAGTCTGCTAGTTCCTGTTCAATACTCAATGTGGTGTAATTATAAATTTTAAAATCATGATCGGAGTTGTAAACTATGTTACAAACGTTCAAAAGGTCTACCTCTGACCTATTTATCATGTCCATCTGTTCTGTTTGTTCTTTTTGTTGTTGCTGCTGCTGTTCTTGCGTTGGTAGCCTCTCCCTCCTCCTGCCTGACTTGGGGGGTGATTTAACACCCTGTTCTGAATATTTCCTTCAATTTGCCTACCTGTCTCATGATTCTCTAAGTTACTTTGTGTTGCTCTATTATTGGCTATATGTTCACTTCTTCTTACTTCCGAAGTATTCTGCACTACATTTGACCCTTCATGAGCGTCTGTTCTTGTTGGGTCACCAGAATCATGTACACACTCATTAGCCCCATTCTGTCTTTGGAAAAGGTTAACTTGTGACGGGGGTGGTTTAGGATAAGCCACACCCATTTTGTAAGCATGCCGATCTCTCTGAAGCTTCTTTATTTTGGTGGTTTTTAATTTTAACATATACTGATCAATACTTGTATAAATCCTCTCAAAGTCAAAGCAGTAACGCTAAAAATCTGAGTCCACTTTGATCAGATTGTCCGGAATGTTCCCCTGCAAATTCAGCAGTGCGTGGCTTAAAGAGACAGCAATGCAAAAACAAAATTGCCAGCACCAAGGTGTAAAAAAGTAAATAACTTTTAATATAAAGTTATCACAAACAGACCGGTTTCAGCATTAATTTCAAACCTTCCTCAGTGTCTGAGTCTTGGTGCTGGCTATTTTGCTTTTGCACTTTGATCAGATTGTCCAAATCTGTAGCTTCTTTGACCATTGCATCAGCGTTTTTTTGATAATAGACACAAATTATGTCCAATAGTTCTAGCCCATGCCTGTTAAACAATTTTACTAAATCTTTGTGGAAATCTGAACCATCCGCTAAACCGGTAGGGTACTGCCATCCTCTCAAGCCTTTTGGCACAATACCGTCACCGATACATTCTTTCAAATAACTCATTCCCAACTGAAGCTTTTTATATTTAACTAACCTTTGGTCGAACTGCTGCAAGAGTGAGGAAATGTCAAAAATCCCTCCAGCCAGTTGCTCCCATTGATCTACTCCGTTGTTTTCAAGAAAGCCTAGTGATGTTGAAAGCCATGAATTGAGATTAGGAGCACCAATAAGCCCTGAGGGTATAGTAGTATTATTTGTAGCAAGCCTGCCACTACTCACTCCCATGCTCGGTTCAGTCACAGACCCTGGCTGGTTTAGGTTATGGTTCGTTGATGTAGAGGAAGCTGGGATTAAATGGGGAGAACTCGTTCCATTTCGTAAACTACTCGAGTAAACTGCACCAGGTACTTACGCAACTGGAGATGTCGAAACCAGACTCCGGTTTGATGAACCATCATTGTTTGTTCCATCTAACCTTGTAGCAAGGTTATCCACTTGCTGGGATAAGGCTTCGATCAATAAGGTCAAGTCACCGATACTGTCCCTCTGTGTTGGCGGTGCAGATGTGCCCTGAGTGTTTTCCATAGCTTTAAACAATGGACCGAGCTAATAAACAGGAAATAAACACAAACCAAGGAAGAAAAGCTAGGAAATCTCACCCAACTTGGCAGTTGAGAACAGTTTATTTATTGAAGCGCTTTTCGTCTCTTGGAATAGAGACTTCTTCAGATAAAAACAATACGAATAGTACAGTTTAAATAGTCCATTCATACAATCATGTGGTTCCAAACACACCAATGACTAAAATCCACATATCACACGATCCCAGCTTTCACATACATATCCAAACTTCCCATAATTCCATACTTCCAAAATTACCCCCCACGTCAAGCAGGAGGAGGGAGAGGCTACCAACGCAAGAACAGCAACTTCAGCAACAGCAACAACAAAAAGAACAACCTGAACAGACAGAGATGATAAATAGGTTGGAGATAGACCTTGTGAACGTTTGTAACATAGTTTACAAATCCGATCATGATTTTAGAATTTATAATTACACCACATTGAGTATTGAACAGGAACTAGCAGACTTATTGGCTAAGGGACAGAGTTTTTTTCCATCTTGCAAAACTGACATGGCAAGCATTCTCATAGACTTAAAACTTTTCGTGAGGAAACTAAATTTTAGGGTGTTATTTGGTCAAGATAACAACGATAGTAATGACTTTAAAATAGCAAGTACATTTTATCCGCCTTTACACCCTATTTTGAATTTGTTTGAACAAATCTGTGAACCGGCTCTATGAAATGTTTTAGAACAGGACAATAGGTCTAACTCTTATGTTTCTAATATCAGCAGTAATGAAAAACTATTGTTGGAGGGTTTACAACAAGCAGGGGAACGGGTGATGCAACCAGATAAGGGGGGGGGGGATTGGCAATTATGTATAGTGACGAATACATCAGTAGGATGGAAAAGGTCCTGAACAGTGAAGCTTACATTGAAGTATCTAGGTCAGAGGTTAATAGTGATTATTCCAGAATTCGTTCTTGGTTAAATGATTTATTTATTGATGCTAGAATTGACATGGACGTGTTTAACTTTTTATCAATGCCAGCCCCTAGGATTCCCATATTTTTTTGGAATCCCAAAAGTCAACAAAAATAAAAAGGACCCCCCGATGAGACCATTAGTGGATGCCAGAAACAGCATCATGTATCCCTTAGCTAAAGTACTTGATCATACTTTAAAGAAGTATGTAGTCCAAAGAGTCAAATTTGCAAGGACTCTTGGACTTTTATTTCTAATATTAATGCACTGGACTTTCATCCAAATTATAACTTTGTCACAGTTGACGTAAAAGATTTATATTCCTCCATACCTCACTTGGAGGGAGTAGAGTGGGTTAGTCACATGATGCGCAGTAAGGATGTGTCATCCACTGAAATTTCCCTCTTTGGGGAGCTTATTGACATTGTCCTTTCACAGAATTTTTTAACCTTTAACAACAAGTTTTATTTACAAAAAGTAGGGGTGGCAATGGGTTCACCGTGTGATGCTAACCTAGCTAATTTAGTATTGGCTTATTGGGAACAGCACTTCATAAGAAATAATTTACAGTTTGCCAACCGAATTATATATTACACAAGGTTTTTGGATGAAATCTTCATGATCTTTAATGGGAACGAAAAAGATGCTTTAGATATGTTATCCTATTGTAATAGTACTGCTCAGTTCTTCACGTTCACATCCACCTTTAGTACTAATCAAATAGCTTATTTGGATGTTGACTTAAGGAAGGACATGGTGAATAAATGTTACTGTGCTAAAATACTCTGAAAAGAGACATATTCTAATGCATTCCTTCATTTTAGTAGTTGTCATCCCTTACATCAAAAACGATCAGTCATTAAGGGACAACTAGTGAGTGCTGCCCACATGGTAACGAAAGATGAGGAATTCCTTATAGAATGTAACAACTTAAGTGAGATGTTTAAGAAAAGATGTTATCCAGAGTCATTGATCAATGAGTTAATTATGGAAGTTTAGAATAAAAGAACTACTGGTTCCCTTAAACCACTTTTATGTATTAAAGACATGCCAGTGCTTGTCAGTGAATTGGATAGTACTAATGTGGTCCAGACAAAGGTGTGTAGTACAAGTGCACTTATTACCAGATACAGTATCAATGCTTCAGCCATTTACTCTATCATTAATAAGAACTGGTTATTGATAGTGAATTATACTGTGTTAAGACAAAAATTCCAGGAACCACCGAGAATAGTTTTCCAATGTGGGCAGAATTTAAAAAGTATACTACAAAAGAAACCTGGGGCCCCAGTATCCGAAAAGGCATGTATAAATGTAACATGTGTAATTACTGTAAGTACATAGATACAGGTCAATGTTTTACATTAAGAGGTCAAAAGCATTTGACTCAATCCAAGTTGAATTATCAGAGTACGGCAATCATATATATGGCACAGTGCCAACAATGCCCGGCCTTTTATATAGGGAAGACCGACCGTAGGCTGAGAGAAAGGGTCTACAAGCACATGTATTACATCAGTAGATTAAAAAATGAACGTGCTTAGACCCGTCATGTTAACGCATACCATGGCCACAATTTTAAATTTAGAGCTATTGACAGTTTCAACTTGGATAAGAGAGGTGGCTCCCAATCATTCCTGCTAGAAAGGCTTGAAGTCAGGTGGCAACTGCGAAAGAATGCTTGCCAATTTCCTGGCTTGAATGAAGTTTTTTCTATATTGTGCATTTTAAAATTGAAAAGCCTGGAGAGACAGGAGTGGGAAAAGCCCAAAGTCGTATTATTAACAGCTATTTTATAAACGTATAACTCATGTTGAGTATTGGTGCACTTACACTATTTTATCTATGCATGTGTTATTTTTAAAAATTAGTTTAACATGATATAAAATGCATCTCCGTATGATTCTTATTTGCATTGCTGGTCGGAAAATAATTTTATTTTATTCTATTTTACACATTTTTTTAACTTGTGCTATTATGGCTAAAAGTTTTACAACAGCAGAATTTTCAAGAAATCACACATTGTACATATGTACATGGGTCATTAAGGACCAAAAGGGTGGTATTGTCAGATAAACCTATGGGAAGTTTGGATATGTATGTGAAAGCTGGGATCATGTGATATGTGAATTTTAGTCATTGGTGTGTTTGGAACGACATGATAGTATGAACGGACTATTTAAACTGTACTATTCCTATTGTTTTTATCTGAAGAAGTCTCTCTATTCCGAGAGATGAAAAGTGCTTCAATAAATAAACTTTTGTCAACTGCCAAGTTGAGTGAGCTTTCCTAGCATTTCTTCTTTGGTTTGTGTTTATACTCTATAATTCAAAATCATCAAGTAATTTCAATAGCCACAGGTCTGCAGACACCGTATTGGTACGGTCTTGGTATGATAGAAAACCTTATCATGTGTTTAGCTGGGAACTTTGAATTAAAATGGCTATACCAGTTAAGATTTTTCCAAGAGGAATGAATTTTGAGATGTAAAACAGATTGTTGCCACCCAATTGAATTATCAGTGCATCAGAAACCCTGTTAGCCGTAAACTGGCTCTCAATAGATGGTAACAGTTGGAGCCATGATAAGCCTGAGTACCCATGCCATCCTACTGCCCATCAGGCATGGCTGAGGATAACATTCAGACCATTTTGCCTGATCGATGCTATGGAGGCTGCTCTGCAGATGAAGGAGTAGCCTATGATCAGCAGCAGGCAGGGACCTAAAAGGGAAATATAAATGTAATCATCTAATATACCAGAGAAAGGCATCTGATTTATGTCTTACTGCATGCTTTATCAGCTCCACAGATTGCACATCACTGTCTAACTCAGATGCTGTACCTATTCTAAAGGAGTGAGAACTATAGGCCCTCATGTGAGATTCCCTGGCAAACCAAATGCCTTTATCATCTTGGTGTTGGTGTCTCTGCATGACAAAGGCTGACCATTTGGTTGCTGAATACCAGATCCGCGGCAAACCTTCAACAAAAAATTTCTGCATTGCCATCCCCCAGTGAACTGGACAGGAAACCAAGTTTTCTGATTTCTGAAAAGAAGTTTTGATAGAGACCTACGATCTAATCTATTTTAGATTTTCATAACCAAACTATTACATACAGATGTATTTCAACTTCAGTCTATTGTAGTGACTGGAATAACTCACTAATTCTGCAGGCCCCAACATAGAGCTAGGTGAATAATGTTGCCCATATTACTAAGAAATAGAAATCCTTAACTGAATTCATAATCACTTTTATTTCAGCAGGCAGAAATTGAGCCCATTCGACCTTTCTAAAATCTGTATGGTCAGCATTCATATGAATCCATCCTTTCTGTAATCTGTTGATAACCAAATGCTAAACTGGTATGGTCTTGGCAATTTGACAACCAACTTAATACAGTAATTTGTATGTGTAGGGAAATGGGGGAGTCTTGCAGGATGCACCTTTGCAGACTATAGGGAATCATGACATCAAGTGACTGATGCCTATCTCTAACTGGCAAGTTCAAATAAAAGGTTTTAAATTTTCATATTTGCAAAAGTGTAAGATCTCCTGGTGCTTGCATACAATAAGCTGCCCAATAATTTCAACATCATTCTTCTCCAAGAAGCCATTTTTGTGGAGGGACTGATGTAGGCAAGTGCTGAGCCTCTGGAGCCTGTGATCAAAACCAGGAAGTCTGGGAACGGGACACGCTGTTTGGTCAGGAGGCTCTGCTAAGGAGGATGTGAACAACAGCTTGATTATCAGAATGAAAAATAAGTTTCCTGCCCCTAAAATGATCTTGCCTAATGTGAACTGCATCTGAAACAGGGAGAACTTCTAAGAATGTGATGTCTTTCAGGACAGAGTCCATTGAAGAAGATGGCCATCTGGCTGAAAACCATTTACTCCCAAAAGTATCCATCCATACCTGTACTAGGCTCTACATCTGTGAAAAGTTGGACTGAATGCAAGAAAACCCAAACAGATTACAACAATGTGACCCCATTGAACTGAACCTAGAAAATATTCCACAAACATAAGTCATCTTTTGCTCTTTTTGGATTTTACACCCAGTACTGTTTCTTTCACACTCTATTTAACAAGTTGCCCAAGAACCAAAGGAATGTTCTGCCTGAGGGGATCACTCTACTGGCAATGTTAAAAAAAAAAAAAAAAAGTAACATGGTCTGACTCACATTGACTTTGGGCCATACTAGAAATTAATTGATGGCTAACTTCAGTTGTTGTATCCTGTCATTTGGCAGTCTGAAAGCTTTTCCAATAACATTGATTTCTGCCCTAGAAATGTAATGCATTGATGTGCACCTTCCATATCATCCTTAGCCTGTGCCCCCCCCCAGGTGATCACATAAGTCAATGAAATTGTGACAGATTTCTCATCTTACCCAATGATAAGGAAATCATCAAGGTAATGAATTGCTGCTTGGTTTACAGCCCTTTGCTGCAAACACAAGTGTAAAGCTGTGTTAAAAGACTCAAAGACAGAATAGGTAGTGGAAGATCCCTTTCCCATGGCCCTGCTGAAATACAAATGACCTGGAAAAGACAAGCCAAACCTTGGCCAATCTCATTCTTGAATTGGTAAGAAATGAAAAGCTGATTTAGGATTGTGCTTACCCAACCACGGCTCAATAATCTTTCTAATACTAGTTGTTGCATCTTCCAAAATAGCATATTTTACCCCGGTGTCACACTACAAAATAAAGTCATTGGTAGGAAACCCAAATGGGGAGAAGAAGTAATGAGTTAAGCAAAATATGAAAATAAAATGCATATTTTATCTTTGGAACTGGACCAATAAATGAGGTCATGAATTGGTCCAAAGGTGAAGGACTAAATGTGGTGAACATCCTTCCCACTTGTATTTCTTCAAGAAGAAGATTTAATGCTATGCTGTCTTTTCCAAGAGGCAATTTCAATTTCTTGACAAACTCATTATTAAAGGTAGCACTGGATTTCAATGAAAAGTGGTTTGATAATCATTGCAATAACATCACTGCTGTGTTGTGGTTGGGGTGGAACTCATGATCATGGGTGAATACTTCTTTAATGGGTGACTATGTTGCCTCGTTGCTTCTGTCACCATTGAGAATAAAACTGTTTGTTGGCTTCAAAGGAACTTTTGCCCTGAAAGGACCCTGCTTGATACAACTGGAAAAATGTATCCCTACTGTGTACTACTGGTGTCAGTCTGCAATGACTCATCTTTTGCAAGCAATTAAAATCTGTGTGAGATTTTGTGCAGTGCAAACAAGTGTGAGAGAAAGGGTAAGCAGACTAAAACATTTACCTTTGTTGAAAGCCTAACATGTTTTAATATTCAGAAAATAAAGATTGATTCCCCTGTCATTAGAAGAAGTTCTGTCCAATAGTGTATTTAACAAGTCATTTTGGTGTTGCTGATCACACCTTAAGGGCTTGTTGACTGCATTTAATTTCCTAAATCTTTGATAGTATCCTAACTATGCCCCCACCCAGAACACAATGATTTTCACTAATACTCAATAAATAATAAATCAAAGACAAATCCAATTGCAGATCATCTTCAATAAGGACAGCCATAAATATTAAGGAACCTCCTTCCCAGGAGTCCCAGTTTTTCAGTGCCTGTCAATTGCCTAATGCAGCTAAAGCAGCCATTAAATCATTGGAGCCTGATTTTTCTGCTTCCAACAACCATCTGAGAAATCAAATACTGCATGTGTGCATATTCTAACTTAATGATTTTGTCTTTAATGCCTTTAGGGATGTGAGCTACTATGTGTGAGCCTGAGGGATTACCATTTTCCACTGACGTGCCGGAAGCAAAGGCCATTGAGGCCATAGCAGATAACATAATTAAATCCTGGTTTCTCCATCAGAAATAGTCCCATGAGCAACTTATTGATTTTCCTGTGAACCTTTGCACTTTTTGTCCCGAATTATCTGAGGAGAGGATGGCTACATGTTGGGTATTAGAACTCCCCCTTCCATTTGAACAACTTAAGAGCTAAACCTTTTTTTTTCTAAAAATAAATCAAATAACCTGCCCCTGTTGGCGTCTGAAAGAGACTCCAAACATTCATGTAGGTACTCTTCTTGTGACTAATTTATCACAACTTCTACCTCTTTATTATCTTCATCAAGGGGATCTTCAATACCTGATTCTGAGATGGCAGCTTCTGGTTGTATTTTTGATTCTGGTGAGATTTCTGAAGTTTTCTGGGTTTGCATCTGTTCTTCTTGATCAGGGCTTCAGCTGACTTGGGGGTATCTAGTTTGGCTGCCTTTTTGACCTGTCTTGGACCACGATGGGACTTAACTACCCTCAGATTCTAATTCATGAAACAGATCTTCAGCCTCAGAAGTTATTCTGTCCCACTGAGATTTCTGTGACTGCAAGGATATAGAATCTGTGAGAGAAAAACAATTAATTGGTGATATGCTCAGAATCAATCTCTAATGCAAATCTGGTGATGCATTTTAAAATTAAGAGTTTCCTGAGAAAATGAAGTAAAAGCATGCTATTAAAGACTGCTAGCTAGTACTGTACATGATCCCCATTAATAAGAGATTCTTTATCCAAATTTTAAAATCTAAAATGTTTTGTTTAAAATTTAGAACACCAGGAGATCTGCACATATATATATATATATATATATATATGTATATATATATATATATATATATATATATATATCTTTATGGGTCTACTTGAAATTTCAAAACGCCGACATTCATATGGCTGAGACCAAATAATTGACATGTTGAAATGTCAAACATGTATAGTGGAGATCCCTATAAAGCACAGAACCAGGATACTTCCTTTTCTGCACTGTAGTGTGATCTCGGAGTAGGAATATTTAAGTAGCAGGGGGTGTGGGGGTGCAGGTAGTCTTGCCCCCCTGCTAAATGCAGTTAGTGAAGTGTTTTTGAGCATTTTACATTATGTAGGAGATGTTTGACATTTCAAAATGTCGATCATATGGTCTCGGCCATATGAAAGTTGGCATTTTGGAATGTTGAACATCTGAAGTAGATCCATATAGAGATACACACACACACACACACACACACACACACACACACACACACACACACACACACACACACAGACATACATAGATATATGGTATAAAAATATACAAAGATGATCACATGAGTGATCTGCTCATATTTGATGTCAGGAGATAAAAGACAAACATGTACCTCCCCTACTGATGTCAGTCTGTTGTTGTTGACAACAGTGTATGCTTAGACAAATGCTCTATTATGCACTTTTGTTTATATATTTAGTTAGTTAGTTAGTTAGTTAGTTAGTTAGTTAGTTAGTTAGTTAGTTAGTTAGTTAGCTATTTTTATTATAATATGGTCTGGTATGCTGCTGTGTACTTACCAAATACATATGACTTTTTAAGGATGTCATCTGCCTATTCTTTAAGACAGCAATCATCCATATAATTGCACAGCAGCTTATAGCATTTGCTTTCATTGGTGATATGCTTATAAGGCTTATTAGTAAGAGCTTTAGGGATATAGCAAACCAGCATTATAAATGTAATTTATGGATAAGTAGTGACAGAGCTAGCACATAATGACTGTCCACAGTACAGCCCATGGCTCACCAACAGTGCTGTTATGTGATTCAATCATTGAAAATACAAGGAGTTATTTAAACATTTAATTAATGTATTTAAATAACATACCTAAATATTAAAAAAATGATTATGAACTAAGACTTTTAAACTCACAGAAGTACAAGCAAACAGTAGATCAGATAGGAATTAACATATCTAGCAACCACACAATAAAGAATTAGTTGTCTTCTTGTCTCTTCCTCAATAAATGTTACTTTCTAAAACTCCTACAAAAGTTTAAAACTGCATATGTAGAAAACAGACCCTATATGAACAATTCAGCAAGTCACAGAATAAGACATACAGAATATTAAAATAAACTACTATAGCAAAATCAAAGCAGTGACTGCCAGTCTCAGACCCATTCATCACAAAGTGAAAGGACATGGTCAAAGCTCAATATTCAGTAGATAAACTCAGTGCCTCATATGAGACAGTATCTGAGTTTGCAAACCACTGAAAAATAATAAAGACCATTTTACTAAACCATTGATCAAATAAAACCTTAAACTAAACTAGATAACGTCCAAACTTTGAATGGAAAATCATTTACAGTTTCCAAACCCTATGAGGAAAGGAAATTGTCCCAAATGTGGTGTTACAAACTGTTGTATTTACAAAGAGTTATTTCTGGTGCCATGATAATGCTGATTACATTATAAACCTAAGGTATCAAATTATATAACATCATTCATGCATTTTACATGATATCCCCTGTCCATTCTATATCATATAGTATATAGTAAAAACCTTGACAATCTGTTTTTATAACCCACATTTTTCCATTAATCTATCTGATAAAAGAACCTGAACTTTTTACACTCTTAGTAAGTAATTGGGAGTGGTTATAAATTCAAGTGGCTGCACAGTGTGATATATATATCTTTATGAGCTTACCACAACTTTGCAAAGTGAAGTTAGAACTCTTCACCATGACAAGTGATACTGCATAAAATGTCCTTATTCACTGTAAAGCACTTCTTTATTGCAAATATAAAGTAGTCAACATATTTTGAGGTGCTATCTAACACCAATCCAAGATCCCTGTTCTTGTTCTCACTGCTTATTATAACTCAGTCTAAAACATATGGGAAATATGGGTTATTAAATCTAAAATGTAATAGTCTGGTTTCGCTGGCATTAAACTCCATGCACATATTCAAACACCAAAAATACAAGGAATCCAAGAAACCATCAATAAATCTTACTTTTTAATAAAACTAATGATGGACTTTGTTTTTGTGCCATCTGCAAACTGATACACTCTCTCCTGAGTTGGAAAATCAAACATAAACAGATGAAACAACAGACATCCCAGCACTGATCCCTGAGAAATGCCCACTGTAACCTTTCTTTGCTTTGTTATGATATCCTCAATTTTTATTTGGAAAATTCTTTCACCCAGCAGCTGACAAGTTAACAAAGTGTTGGTTGATTCCATGTTTATAGAAAGTTGTCATAACTTCTACATGGGGCACAGCGATGAATGTCTTTGCCAAATCCAGACAAATCACATCAAATGATAACCTTGCATCAACAATATTCCATATATTATGGTGGGAACTTAAAAAAATCAGTCCTAAAGAATTTATTTTGAAAAAATCCATGATGAAAAACATGCTAGGTACATCATAATTCCTTAGTTATGAGAGGACATAACACTTTTTCAAAATATTTATTGATAATACATGTAAGACTAATTGGATAACAGATAGCTATTTATTACCTCCTTTAAACAGAGGAACAACATTAGCTGCCTTCCACAAGCTGGGGTAGAATTCCTTCTGAAGTTCAAACTGAAATGACCTACAAATACAAAATAATATTGATTCTGATATATCTGACAAAACATACCCATTTACAGAATCATGGCATGCTGTTGTGTGAGGTTTGATTGGCCTTAGTGCTTTATCCTTAGTACATAAATATAAATTGTGACAGTTGTTTCTGTTGGCATTAGAATCAGGATTGAACAAAATGGTGCCATTACTTGATGATGCAGAAAACCTATCTGTGAATAACTCTATCCGCAGAATCAAATTTTTAACCGCTGCTCTTTCCTTGGTTACATTGACACTTACATATGTATCCTTGTTATAACTCCCTAGATGTCTAAACAAGGCATGTTTTGTTGTCAGCTGTAAATAAAGCTAATTTATATTTATATTTTTTCTCAAAGTTCTTAGTAATCTTCAAAAAGCTAAATCTTACTTCAAGGTGTTTTGTTTTATTTGTCAAACTGCAATTTCCCTTATAGATTCATAGATTAGTACTCATTCATTTTTAGAGTTAATTATTTATTGTTATGTCACGGGATACATAACCAAAGACAACATGGTAAAAGCTATGCATCCCTGTTCATAAACACCGCTGGTGATGGCACAAAAAATGTTAGTCTGTTTTTGGTCTTTTCCATTACTATTTCATCTGGCAAAATATTAGTGAAATTAAGAAAGACTTTAATGTTTGCTATATCTCATGATTTCTGTGGTGGTCCAGAAACTATGGCAGTGACTTCCTTCTAATTTAACTGATTACCCAAAATACTCCCAGGCTATTCAGGCCACTAGGCAAACAATGCTTACTAAAACACTTTACATGTCTCCATCCATCTAAAGGACAAGTCACAAACATTTATTCAAGTGCACAATACCTTTCTTTATCTGCTTCCTTACATATACCTGATATACCCAATTAACTCACTCATCCTAATAGAGATTCAGCTTGCCACACTGATAGATAAACCCACTGATCACATATAGTTACCTCTTTATTTCATCTTATAAGTCACTATTAACCCCCAGAACCTAACAATTACTCCTGTACTTCTACTTTTCCTCCCACTTTAACTTTATTCTCCCTTTTATATTTCAGTTATGTAACTGTGCATATATTCTGTGTATATAATTTGTCAGAGTGTCTATGCTTTCTGAAATGTTAATTACCATTGCTATGGAAGATACTTTTGATCAGCAACAGAGTTACTAAACAGAGAATCCAAAAAATTTATATTTTTAATGTCCATGTCTGGAGCCAGGGCTTCCATTTTATGTGCATTAAAATCTTACCTTCAGCTATTTATTTTTTCACTGCCTTTTCTCACATCCAAACAAAACACATGGTGAATGGAAATGAAAACAACTTATACAGATCTTAGTTTATAAAATCAATTTACAAGTTCAGAATTTGGCACAATCCACATCTATTTGCAAGTATAGTTCAAATGCTAGCAGCAGCAGCATAAAAAGTTACACTATAATAGCTTGCTTACTGTACTACATACAAAAACTAGCAATGCATGGCATGTGTGAGCAATCTGGACAAAAACTTAGATTTGTGCAATGCTGATATTGTGCAATCCCCAGGGATTTTGTGTTGTGAGTCATTGTGACTCCAGAGGCAACTTATTTATGCAAGTAAATGAATGCTGACTGACTTGTAAACTATTTAGCCAGAGCTGCCCTAGGAAACCTAGGCTAAAGCAATTTATTCAGTACAGCCTGCAGCCTGCTGACTGGCTGTCTGCCCTTTTATGGTGCTGCCTGCAGCCTGCTGACTAGTTATCTGCCCTTTTATGGTGCAGCCTGCAGCCTGCTGACTGGTCGTCTACCATTTTATGGTGCTGCCTGCAGCCTGCTGACTAGTTATCTGCCCTTTTATGGTGCTGCCTGCAGCCTGCTGACTAGTTATCTGCCCTTTTATGGTGCAGACTGCAGCCTGCTGACTGGTTGTCTGCCCTTTTATGGTGCAGCCTGCAGCCTGCTGACTGGTTGTCTGCCCTTTTATGGTATATCCTGCAGCCTACTGACTGGTTGTCTGCCCTCTTATGGTGCAGCCTGCAACCTGCTGACTGGTTGTCTGCCCTTTTATGGTGCAGCCTGCAGTCTGCTTATTGGCTGTCTGCCCTTTTATGGTGCAGCCTGCAGCCTGCTAACTGGTTGTCTGCCCTTTAATGGTGCAGACTGCAGCCTGCTGACTGGTTGTCTGCCCTTTTATGGTACAGCCTGCAGCCTAGTGACTGGTTGTCTGCCCGTTTATGGTGCAGGCTGCTGACTGGTTGTCTGCCTGTTTATGGTGCAGACTGCTGACTGGTTGTCTGCCCATTTATGGTGCAGGCTGCTGACTGGTTGTCTGCCCTTTTATGGTGCAGCCTGCAGCCTGCTGACTGGTCGTCTGCCCTTTTATGGTGCAGCTTACAACCTGCTAACTGGTTGTCTGCCCTTTTGTGGTGCAGCCTGCAGCTGCTGACTAGTTATCTGCCCTTTCATGGTGCAGCCTGCAGCCTGCTGACTAGTTATCTGCCCTTCTATGGTGCAGCTTACAGCCTGCTAACTGGTTGTCTACCCTTTTATCACTTCTAGGCATGATATTACTTAAGTATCCAAAATATAGGCTTTTTGTTATTATTCTTGAAAGTGAATGATAATGTTTTTTATTTCTATTTTTAACCAGAATTGTAATATTTAAGGATATTTCTTATTGTGAAGTAGGTTTTTAGTATTTGATGATTATCCCTTTAAGGTTAGTCAATATGATTAATTGAGAGAGTTTATTGATTGATAGACAAACCTTCTTAAAGTGGGACTGTTGGTTGTATGATTAAACTCTGATGAGGTATGGAAATAAGAATGAAAGTGCTTAGTTATTTGGCTATCTGCACTTGTGGTCATTTTTATTTAATTTGTATATCTGTTATACTGTTTCTTGCCAGTTCTTTGGCTTTGTTGCTGTTGTTGACCCTCATTTAGATGGCCAGTCAGAATATTGTTTCCATTACTCCTCCAAGTTCCCTGCCTAGTGATTTACTATGCTTTTGAGGCAGACAGCTAAGTATGTTTCATGTACTTGTGGAACAGGTGAATCTCAAAGCAGTCTGTTTACACAGCAGAATAGTTCTGATATGGCTCAATGTTCTTTTATGTCAGTTCATAAACCTGTGTAGCGCATTGAAGCAAAACCATTAGATTTAGATGGTTGGTGAAATTATCCCAAATTTAAACATTTTGTTTATGGTGAGAAACCTATTTTGGGGTCGATATCAACCCAGTTGAACTTTTAAAATATAGGAACCTACAGTTGGATAATTTATATCTTACAGAATGCATTGAAATTAAATCAGGCCTGAAGAGACTATGCTTGTGGAAGTTCCCTCTATGTTTAACTGCTCATTCAGCATTATATCTGGAGTTACTTGATTTATTTCTTCATACTGGTTGTGATTAGATGAGTGTACATTAAACAAACTTGACAAAGGGATTAAGGCTTTGGACACCAGTATTAAAACTTATTGTAGCTCCCACTGTATTTCATTGTAGAAGTAATAGACTGTAGTGCTCTATTACACCACAAGGTGGAGCTCCTTTTCAGGGATATAAAAGACAATTTCAAAAGTGAAAGAAGAGACTGGAATACTAGCTGAAGGAGGGAAGACTGAAACTGGTAGCTGTAGGGAAAACGGGCCTTACAGCATGACTGGGTTTTCTTTCCTAGTGCTTTGGGACAGGGAAGTGAAGTAGCAGATTGTGTCTGTCTTTTGCTGAAATCCTGGATGATGGTATTTTGTGGAATCAGGAGAGAAATCTGAAACCAGTAGTTCCACCCCTGCATATGATTCAGCAAGAAAAGGAGTTCCTTTGGGCCTAGTACAGATAAGCTATAGATGATTACCAGAGTTCTGGCAGGTGATTTTTCTACTCCTGTCATCATAGGAACCACAATGCCTGGTCACTAGGATATTCTCGACAGAGTGGTGAGAAGCTCTGGCTGTCATTTTATATTTTTATAAGGTTGTGGATTCCCCCCCCCCCCAAATGCTTTGTGGATTACAAATAACTGGGATCCATATGATCTCCAACTTGGGCCCCATCATGCCGGCAGCAAGACTGTAAGTAGTCAATGGCCAGTGAACAGGGTATAATAGAGTGTTTCATAGTTGGTCTGTTTGGAATTGATCAAGGGGGTTGAGGGTGTTAGTACTGCTCAATGACATTGCATTTTCTTACATTTGCATTGTTGCATTATAAATCTTCATTGTTCAATGACATTGCATTTTGCTTGTGTTAGTACTGCTGATTCAAGAATTTTGCTGCTCAAGGACATTGCATTTTCCTCATATTTGTATTGTTACATTACAAATTTTTATTGTTCAACAACATTGCATTTTGCTCGTGTTAGTACTGCTGCCTTCAAGAATTTTGCTGCTCAATGACATTGCATTTTCTCATATATCTGTATTGTTGTAATATAACTCTTTTATGACTTAATGACATTGCATTTTTCCCATGTTTGTGTTGCTGAATTATAAAGCTTTACTGAAAATTGATATCGCCGTCTTTGTGCATGTTTGAATGTCAAGACCTTTTTCTGTTGAGTTCTGGGTAAGAGGGTGAATGTATGTTTTCATTGCATGCATATCTCACCTTATTGCTAACTGGTGCACTGTTGAAATAATGTATTTGTGGTTGTGCTATTGCCTTTTAAACTAGATGTGTCACCTAGAATAAAATCTGTCATTCTTGCCACCTTGGTGTGTTTGGCTTATAGGGGTGTCACCAGAGTCAGGTAGGAAGGAACCCATATCTAATTCAGCTACACCTGTGGGTGTGCTACATTATTATTTTCTGCAACTGAATGTCAGTATTTTGACATTTTTAACAAGGTTGATAAGACTGTTGCCCTAAATAATGATCATAAACATAACTTGTTAGGGGATAAAAAGGAATATGATTCCAAATGAGCCTATTCACTACCATCTGGGCAAAGCATCAATACCAAATTTGAGGGTACAGAAGAGACAGCAGTGAAATCAAACATGGGAACAGCTATTTTGTTGGATGCAGGAACAAAAGGTGTTTTTGTTTTGGATCTACCACATCTCAGAAGGTAAGAGAGATTATGTTTATTTTTTTTTAACCAGGATTGTAATATTTTAGGATATTTCATATTGTGAAGTAGGTGTTTAGTATTTGGTGATGACAGCTCTGGCCTAACAATTTATAAAAGCAATAGAGTGATGTGGGAGTTTCATACTGGCAAATAACTGACAAAAAAAACATATAACAAATATATAAATTAAATATAAATGATTAATATTAGTCAACATGATTAACTAAGAAAGTTTTTTGACTGGTTGACAAACCTTTTTAATGTGGGGTTGGTTGTATTATTAATCTCTGATGAAGTCTTGAAATAAAGAGAAAAGCACTTAGCTTTTTTGCTACCTACACTTGTCATCATTTATGTTTAATTTATGTATTTGTTATACTATTTTTTTCTGAGATCTTACATTTTCAGCCAGTAAAAGTATGAAATGCATTTTAACACACAAACACTACCATCTGTGAAGCTAGGATTTAGACTGGACCAGGCACTTAAATGCAATTTCTGTGATGTACATTATTAAGAATCAATTGAGCAATGAATGGCATAGTCACTTTCTATATTCAAGGAGTTCAATGAAAGTCCTTCTTTCCTTCTATGGAAAGAAAATATGTGCTATTTGTATTCTGGATGCACTGTCAACAGCCACATGATCCAACACAATATGTACAGGTACTGCTCAAAAGGTCATCAGAGAAAAAACTCTGCTGTACAAATTGCATCCAGGAAGTAATCAATGCAAATGAAAAATAATTGATGACATTATAGTAAAGGCTGCAAAGCAAATATACAATGATCATCTTAGAAATAAACCATTCTCAGAAAATCCTTATGGAAATAGCATTCAAAATGATAATAGATAAGAACAGTCTTGATAAATTATGAACTCATCTCTTTCCCATATGACAGAGTAACACTGATTAAAAGTCCATCAACTAATATAAAAAAAAAAGCCTTGATGCACTAAGAAATCATATCCCCATTAAATAATAAAAGTCAAGTAACAATAGTTAAATCAGCCTTCATGACTTAAGAACTGGCATCTCTTTCTTCCTCTAACCACCCCCATAATCCAGCGTAGCATTCACTGAAAATCCAGTCAGTAGAAATAATCAAATAATAATACCTAAAAACAGCGACGATGAATTAAGAATTCTTGTGTATCTATCTCATATAACAGCTAAATAAAGTGCCTGTCTGCCCTACATGGCAACTACAAATACACAGCAATAACCAGTACTGACTGCAATGGCAGGAGATCTGCCCTACATAGCAACAACAGATACATAGCAATCATACTGACCACAATGGCAGGAAATCTGCTCTACACAGCAACAACAAATACACAGCAATAACCAGTACTAAACACAATGGCAGGAGATCTTCCCTACATAGGGACAACAAATACACAGCAATAACCAGTACAGCCCAAAATTGCAGGAGATTTGCCATATGTAACAATGACAAATACACAGCAATAACTAGAACTGACCACAATATCAGGCGATCTGCCCTATATAACAACAAATACATAGGAATAACTAGTACTAACTGCAATGTCAGGAGATCTCTCTTACATAACAACAAATACACATCAATAACCAGTACTGACCACAATGACAGGAGATCTGCCATACATAGCGAAAATAAATGCACAGCAATAACCAGTACTGACCACAACAGCAGGAGATCTGCCCTACATAGCAACAATAAATACACAGGAATAACTAGTACTAAGTGCAATGGCAGGAGATCTCTCTTACAGAACAACAAATACACATCAGTAACCAGTACTGGCCACAATGTCAGGAGATCTGCCCTGCTTAGCAACAATAAATACAGAGCAATAACCAGTACTGACCACATTAGCAGGAGATCTGCCCTACAGAGAAACAACAAATACACAGCAATAACCAGTACTAACCACAATGGCAGGAGATCTTCCCTACATAGGGACAACAAATATACAGCAATAACCAGTACAGCCCAAAATTGCAGGAGATTTGCCATATGTAACAATGACAAATACACAGCAATAACTAGAACTGACCACAATATCAGGTGATCTGCCCTATATAACAACAACAAATACACAGGAATAACTAGTACTAACTGCAATGGCAGGAGATCTCTCTTACATAACAACAAATACACATCAATAACCAGTACTGACCACAATGACAGGAGATCTGCCATACATAGCGACAATAAATACACAGCAATAACCAGTACTGACCACAACAGCAGGAGATCCGCCCTACATAGCAACAATAAATACACAGGAATAACCAGTACTGGCTGCAATGGCAGGATATCTGCCCAACATGGCAGCAAAAAATACTCAGCAATATCTACTACTACCTGCAATGGCAAGAGATCTGCCCTACATAACAATAACAAATACACAGCAATAACCAGCACTGACCACAATGGCAGGAGATCTGCCCTACATAGCAGCAATAAATACACAGCAATAACCAGTACTGACCACAACAGCAGGAGATCTGCCCTACAGAGCAACAACAAATACACAGGAATAACCAGTACTGGTTGCAATGTCAGGAGATCTGCCCTACATAGAAGCAACAAATATACAGCAATAACCAGTACTGACCACAAAGACAAGAGATCTACCCTACCTAGCAACATACAAAGCAATAACCAGTATTCACCACAATTGTAGGAAGTCTTCCCTACATAACAACAAGAAACACACAGCAATAACCAGTACTGGCCACAACGGCAGGAGATCTGCCCTCTATAGCAACAACAAATACACTGCAATGTCCAGTACTGACAGCAACGGCAGGAGATCTGCCCTACATAGCAACAACAAATACACAACAATAACCAGTACTGACCACAATGGCAGGAGATCTGCCCTACATAACATCAACAAATACACAGCAATAACTAGCACTGACCACAACAACAGGAGATCTGCCCTACATAACAACAAATACACAGCATTAATCAGTATTGACCACAATGGCAGGAGATCTGCCCTACATAACATCAACAAATACACAGCAATAACTAGCACTGACCACAACAGCAGGAGATCCTGCCCTACATAACAACAAATACACAGCATTAACCAGTACTGACCACAATGACAGGAGATCTGCCCTACACAGCAACAACAAATACACAGCATTAACCAGTACTGGCTGCAACAGCAGGAGCTCTGCCCTACATATATTCATAGGTGTGTACTAGGTTATGGCCTGGAGTCTTTACAAGCCTAGCTCATAGAAGTGCCCTGGCATGGTGCCACCCAGCGTTAGTTCCCAGGGCCTCTATCAAGTAGAACCACTGGAGTGATTCCCTGGGGTGAACTTTCTATTTCCCATCCACTCATCAAGATTTCTCTTGAAGAGGGTCAGTGAGTTGCTCTGCTTGACATGTATGGGAAGTCTATTCCAGAGCATGGGCAATCTCTCGGTTATTAACCTTTCCTTCCAGCATGTTCTGTTGATTGTGGTAATGGAGTTGAGGTCTCTGGAGTGTGTAGTGCAGACGGAATGGGATTTCTTTAGATGTAACATTTCTAACAGAACTGGGTCAGACATGGCTTTGTAAGTCAAGCAGAGATCGCATCTTTGTAGATGATATGAGACAGAGAATACCTGTAGTTTTTTGAGTCTGTCCATTTAGGACATTTGTTTAAGGCCTAGGATCCTCTTCGTGAGGTACTTTTTTGGCCTTTTCAGCTGTTGCATGTGTCTAGTGAGGTACATGCCAAATAAGGCATTATACTCGATGATTGGCCTAATGAGGGAAGAGTAGAGAAATATGATGACCTCTTTCTTCCTGGATGTAAAACCCTTGGCAATGAGATGTGCCACAAAGAAGGACTTTATAACCACAGTGGCAACATGGTGGTTGAAGAAGAGGTTGCTGTCAACCTGTGTCCCCAGATCTCTTCCATGGGCTCCCATCAGTGTGGCAATTAGTGGGAACTGAGTTTTTCCCAAAGGGGATGATGACGCATTTTTTTGGAATTAAGCTTAAGGCCATGGTTTTGACATCAGTCATTAGTCTCAGTGAGTCCTTTCTGTAGGCTGTCTCTATCACTTGGGGAGTTAATAATGGCTCCCAGCTTGCAATCATCTGTGAACTTGGTCAGCCAGAGTCCCTCTGCATTGGCCTGGATTTCTGAGAAGTAGATGCCAAACAGGAGAGAAGCCAGTACTGATCCCTGTGGGACTCCACTCGTGACTGGCCAACAGTCTGACTTGGAGTCCGCTTCTTTCAAACTGTGGGTTCTATCTGGGAGCCAATTTGCCACCCACCTAGTGATATAGGGGTTGATGCCTAGTTTTGTGAGTTTATCAATAATTCCTGAGTGGGGAATGTTATTAAAGGCCTTGGCCAGATCAAGGTAGGCTGTATGTACTGCCTTGCCCTCATCCACAGCTCTGGTGACTGACTCAAAGAAGTCAACCAGGTTGAGCAGGCATGATCAACCTTTCAAAAAACCAAATTGCATGGGATCTAGAGTTTGGCGATTCCCTATATCCTTGTTAATTAGGTCCATGATGATGCACTCCACAGCCTTACATATCAGACTCGTCAGGCTATTGGGGCGATAATTCCCAGGGTCTGTAGTCGCTCCCATTTTATGGAGAGGGTTGGCTGTAGCAGTGCGCCATTTGGTAGGGACAAAGCCTGAGGTGAGGCATTGATTGAACAGGGCACACAGATACAGTGCCAGTTCACTTTGAAGTTCATGTAGAAGACATCCAGGGATATTGTCGGGTCCCATGGAAGCTGTATTCTTGGCCTTGGACAATGCAGCTTTAACCTGTGCTGCAGTAATGCTGGGTGCCTAGCATTCCTCCAGTATTATGATTGGTCCTTTGGGGGGGGAGGTGTAAAGTTCGCACTGAATCTGTCGGCCAGTATGTTGCCAATTTTTGTTGACTCAGTATAGGAGGTACCATTGTGCAGTAACTCAGAGCAATCCTGTGTATTGCCTTGGAGATTCTTGATATAATTATAGAAGGCTTTGTGGTTGTTTTTAGTGTCTGCCAAAATTCCGCCTTCATAGCTGGCTTTAGAGGATTTGATGAGGGATCTCAACTTTTTGTTGAGGTTAATAAGGGAGTTTTTTCAGTCTTGAGACTTCACCTTTTTCTGCAACAGTTTCTTCCTTCTGTTGTACAGTTTATTAATAGCAAGGGACCACCAGATTTTCTTCCTTTTTTGGAGGAGAATGTCTTGGTTCTGTTGAGTATGGCTAGTTCCATGCATTTATATATGTGTTCGTACAGTCCATTGGTGTATGATTCTGGAGTCATGCATCTATTTTCCATTGACATGGGTGCCGTGAAGTTAGCCATCTCTGTTTTTAGGAGCCCAAAGTCAGCTTTGGGGAAGTTTTTCATGGTGGTTACCTTTGCAGGGGGTGTGGGTGAGATGTGGATTTCCATGGTGATTAGTTTGTGGTCAGATCTAAACAGAGAGGAATTGACTATTGGTGTAGAGCAACAGTTGCCCATGTTAGTAATAACCAGCAAGGATGTTAGTTCCTCTAGTGGGGGTAAGAAAGAGCTGATCCAGGGCATTGGAACTGATGAATTCCAGGAAGCGTTGGGCCAATGTATTGGTACATGAGTAGTTTTCCCAGTTGATGGAGGGGTAGTCGAAGTCAACTAGTATGAGACTGTTGGGTTGGACCCTAATAGTTTCCAGGGTGCTTAGAAATGTGGAGTGAGAGTCTTGGGACATGGTAGTAGACCTTTAGCAGGCTACAACCTGAATCGCTGTCTTACTGAATGTTAGTAGTACCTGAAGTATCTCAGATGCGTTATGCTGGGCAACTAGTATGGAGGTGTGCATACCCTTTATGAATATGGAGACACCACCACCATTTGGAGCTTCAGTCCATGTTCTGGGGCCAAAAGGTGTGGAATGAGTTATAGCCTGGCAGTGCAGGCATGCTTTCTGCTTCTTTAATCCAGGTCTCTTTTAAAGCATAAATGTCGATGTTCTCTATTATGAGGAATGCTTCGAGTAAGTGCAACTTGGAATTTAGACTTCTAGCATTGAGCAGCATGACCCTCAGATTGCATTTATTTAGAGTTGTTACAGTGGTAATTTGGTCTTTTGGACATTGCCGAAAAAGGCACTATATGGGTGGCAAGAGCCTTAGCCCATATCCGGAATCCCATGGTTGACAGATGCAGGCCATCTCTGGCAAAGCATCAAGGTTTTTCAGTCATGTCATCCCAAGCAGACAGATACTAGATCCCCTTAGAATGACATCAGAAACTTAGTCAATTGTTGAAGTCAATCATTTTCTGCTTGTACTGCAGTATCATTCTGGGCAACAGTAGGATGCTGCTCAGGCCTAGGGTCATACCTGCCTGGGACACATAATCTGAGAGTTCCTCCACGTCTCTTTTTGTGTAGTCCAAGGAGGTGCATCTCAGGTCATTCACACCCACATGGACAGTGACAGAGTTACACTTGTACTTGTTGTGCAGTGACCTAAGTCCATGTGTTATGTGTCGGATTCTGGCACCTGATAGACAGCTGACTGTTACCCTCTCTTTATTCAGCCTAGTGAGTGGGACATCAGCATGCCTCACTATTGAGACACCCATGATTACTGTATTGGGCAAGCTGTTTTGCATTAGGGGCTTAGTTTGAGGGGCACACTGTGTAGGTGAGCTATGTGTCTTGTGGTTTGTGCTGTTGTGGTGGTCGAGTGCATTTCTGCCTTCGAGGTCTCTGATGTTTGGGTAGATTTCTATTGAGAGCCTCCAAGAAGGTGGGTGTGTGGTTTGTGATTTTATGTGACAGCTGTGATGGTGGGTGTTCTTGAGGGCTATGTGTTGCATGTGGCGTGGTGCAGGTGTTGACCTTCTCCTCTTGACCAGCTATTCCGGTCTTGGCTTGAGAGTGCATGGCTTCCAGTTTGAATATATAAGTGCATCTCTCACAAGTCTGAGTGTTGGGAGGTAAGAGGAGATGGTTGTCTGTGTACATGAGGCAGTTGCTACACTGCCTCAGAATGCAAAAGTTCACCAAGTTAATAGGCGAAAGCACAGAGAACTGACCTTTAGACATGTCAGGAGGGATGGTCATTATTACTAAGTGCTGGAGTGGTTTCCTTATATATTCCTTTTACAGGAAAAATGTCACTCAAAGTGACTGAGTCTGTACAGAGCACTGCCAACCACTAGAGGGGAGGCTAATACGTAGACCCTAAAAATTTGAGGATGAAGTATTTAGTCAGATATACTGAAGTTAGTAAGAAATCAAGCAATACTTACTGAAAAATAAAGAATTAGCTTGTCAAGAATGATGAAAAGAGGGGAGTCGCATGAATGGCTACTGCCTGGCTACTACTGTGTAGGGCAGATCTCCTGCCATTCTGGTCAGTAGCAATAGCAACAATTACACAGCTATAACCAGTACTGACCACAATGTCAGGAGATATGCACTATATAACAACAACAAATACACAGCAATAACCAGTACTGATCTCAATGGCAGGAGATCTGCCCTACATAGAAACAAAAAATACACAGCAATAACCAGTACTGACCGCAATGACAGGAGATTTGCCCTATATAGCAACAACAAATGCACAGTAATAACCAGTACTGACAACAATGGCAGGAGATCTGCCCTACATAACATCAACAAATACACAGCAATAACTAGCACTGACCACAACAGCAGGAGACCTGCCCTACATAACAACAAATACACAGCAATAACCAGTACTGACCACAATGACTGGAGATCTGCCCTGCATAGCAACAACAAATCCACAACAATAACCAGTATTGACCACAACGGCAGGAGATCTGCCTACATAGTAACAAGAAATACACAGCAATAACCAGTACTGGTGACAATGGCAGGAGATCTGCCCTACATAGCAACAACAAATACACAGCCGTAACCAGTACTGGCTGCAATGGTTTGAGATCTACCCTACATAGCAACAAGACATACACAGCAATAACGAGTAGTCGCTGCAATTGCAGCAGATCTCCCCTATATAGCAAGAGCAAATACACAGATAATAACCAGTACTGACCACAACAGCAGGAGATCTGCCCTGCATGGCAACAACAAAAGCACAGCAATAACCAGTACTGACCATAACGACAGGATATCTGCCCTTCATAACAACAACAAATATATAGCCATAGCCAGTACTTACCACAATGTCAGGAGATCTGCCCTACATAACAACAGCAAATACACAGCAATAGCTAGTACTGACCACAACAGCAAGAGAATACTTCACAAAATCTTGCCTCTAACCCATGCATTCCTTACAAATCTGACACTTCTCATCTGAATCAGAGACAACTCCACAAATAAAGAATCAGACAGAGCTGTTATCGCGATTCCTTGTCAGAATAACAGGATGTGAATTAATATACATTTTTTTTCTTTTTTTTCCCCAAAATCTCTTTATTTCAATTTTCTTTTTTCAAATAATAACAACAATATGGTAACTCAAAAACACAAATAAACAATACAAATACCTATCTAAAGAAAACAAACAACAATCTCGTTCCGAGAAAACTATACATATATATATATATACAATATACACACAAGAAGTCACTACATCGTCAAGTAAAGTATGAGAATTCTTATATTAATTTGGTCTCATAGGGGATAGTTAGAATGGGGATAGTCTATATATAAAGTAAAAATAGAAATTTAACCATTTATTTGTATGTTTAGGGAAAATATCTAGTTACACATATACTAAGAAAAGGGAGAAGATGCAAGAAAGACTGGTTATGCTACATTCATTTCTTATTTAAAGGTTAGCTTTTCATGACAATTTGTAGGCAAATTTTGTCAAGAATTATATCTAGCAAGTAACCCCAATATTTTTGGTAATAGCGTTTGTTTTTTGTTTTTGAATAAATTAATTTGTGAGATGAGATATATTTGATAGCAAGATTGCTAAAAATTTCCCATGTAATTGGTGACATGACATTCCAATTCTTTGTAATAAAGAATTTAATAAGGGAACACATCGTAATAAAGACATGTTTTAGTATTTTTGGGAGTTGATTGATATTAATGTATAATATAGCTGTCTCCCAAGTAAGGGTTGATTTTTCATATCCCATCTTCTCTAATCTTAATCTCAAGGAACACCATAAGTTGTGTATCTTAGTACAGTTCCCCATGACATGTAAAATATCAGCTGCTTGATCCGGACAATGGGGACATATAGGCAAAAAGTTAGGATTGAATTTATTTAATTTAGATAAGGTATAATATAGATTATTTACCATAATTTGTGTATATAACAGCTTCTTAAAAGGAATGAATTTGATTGTATTTTCAATGGCTGGTTTCTTATTTTCTTCAGTCAGTGATTGATTTTTCATTTGATAATAGTTTGAAAATAATAAAGAATTCTGATGTTTTGCACTCATTACAATTTCATAAGTCCTAGAAATTGTTTTCCCTTTAATCGCAAGATTTTCAAGTATTAATTTAACTAAATCTATGTTCTGTAAGTCAGTGTGTATTTGTGAGAATTTAGCATTTATAAGATGATGCAGTTGGTTAAGGATAATACTATATTTCATAGGAAGTTTGAGTTCAAGTCTTATTTGCCCTGTGTTAGAGTCTTTCCATTGGTATATATCCCATACTGTGTAATCTTTTATTGGGGGTAGTTTGTTAGATTTACTGGTTTATTATTTATTAGTAAATTAGGATTTAGGTGTAACGGTTGTATAAGGGGAAATGCGTCAGCTAATTGCAATGATTTAAATAGTTTCTGTGTTGTAAGAATCATGTTTTTAATTAGTGGGTGTAAATTCTTTGGGTATATGCTAGCCTGGTTTAAATTCAAGAATGGTAAGGATTTGATATTACAGCCAAGGGATTTCAACTGTTCATACCAGATTTTGGTCCACTGGGGTGTCCGAGTATTTATATATGAGTCATAGTTTATTATTTGTATTAGTCTGTATACAGTAATTATACCATAGTAAAGCTTAAAATCAGGTAACCCCAATCTCCCCTTATCTTTAGCGAGTACAAGTTTTACATATTTAATTCTGGTAGATTTGGGATACCATAAGAATCTTGATATAGCTTTTTCCATGGCAAGGAAGAAGTTTTGGGGAATATTTGAAAAGGTAGCATTTAATTGAAAGAGTATTCTTGGTAGAAAATTCATCTTGACAACACTAACTTTTGACAGTAGAGACATATTAATGTTCTTCCATCTATCCATATTGTTTTGAATACTAGTCCATGTAGTTAGTAGGTTATTGTTTATAATATCTTTGAAGTCTGAAGTAAATATTATTCCTAGATATTTTATCTGGTAATTTATTTTGATCTCACTCATAGGAAAGTACAATTCTTTATGCCCTATAGGATTGAGGGGAAATATGTGTGACTTGTTTAGATTTAAATTATAATTTGAAACTGCCGAGAACTCATCAATAACTTTAAGTATTTTTGGGTGGTCAGTAGTGGGGAGTTGGAAGTATATATTTAAGTCATCAGCAAAGGCCGAGTATATAAGATTTGTATTGTGGATTCTGGGAATATGATGAAAGTTTTTTTTGTGAAATAAACAGAAGGAGGGGTTCTAGATAAAGATTAAATAGGTATGGTGAAAGAGGACATCCTTGTCTTGTACCGTTGGATAAGAGTATAGGGTTAGTTATAAGTTTATTTACCTGTATAGTGGTAGAGGCTTTCTGATAGAGAACCTGGATCATTTTAATGAATTCTTGAGGAAAACCATATAAAGGCAGTATATTAAAGAGAAAGTGTAAGTTTACTCTATCAAAAGCTTTAGTTGCATCTACTGTAAGGGCATATCTGGGGCATTTATCCCTATTAAGTAGTCCTACAATGGTATCTAAAAGGAGGGTGTTGTCACTTGCTTGCCTGTTTGTCATAAAGCCCATTTGTTGTTGGGAAATAATAGAGGGGAGTATATTCTTAAGTCTATTTGCTATAACATGGGCTAATATATTAAGATCAGTGTTTATGAGGGCTATTGGTCTACAATTTGCTGGATCTGTTGGGTCAAAATGTGGTTTAGGAATCAACACTGTCTTGGAGTTAGTTAAGTATTTGTCTGTTATACCATATTGTATTATATAGTTGAAAAGTTTTAATAACACTTTGGAGATAGGTTCCATGAATAGCTTATAAAAATCCAATGTGTATGCATCAGGCCCAGGGGATTTACCTAATTTTAGTTTGTTTATTGCAGCTTTTATCTCTTTTAAATGTAACAGTGATTTTAAGAGTTTCCTTTGATCTTCTGCAATTTGTGGAAAGTTTATATTATGTATAAAATCCTCAAATCTGTCTGTAGATGATGATAAGGGCATATTGTATAATTTCTTATAAATATCTTCAAAAACGTCCACTATATCTTGATCTTTATATTTCACCTGTCCTTCATATTTTATTTATTTGATCCTAGGAGGTCCACTTTTTATGTTAATTAGTCTAGCTAGGAATTTTGATGGTGTTTGAGCCCATTCTGAATATTGATATATTGACCTTAATTATAAGAAGGAGATATTTTCTAAATAGTGTTTGTGTAATTGTTTTTGCCAATCAATTATTTTTTCCTCAAGTTCTATAGAATATTTTTCCTGAAGTTCTAGTTCAGCAGTGTTTATTTGACACTCTAGTTCATTCTTCAGATTGCTATACTTTTTTTTGAGCCATGCAAATTTTTGAATAATAATACCCCTAACGACCGCCTTGGTAGCCGCCCATTGTATGTCATATGGAATTTGATCGGATATAAAATCATTTTGAAGTTGGGCTAGCACATTCTGAATTTCTTGTGTAGTTCCTTGGTTTTGTATAATTTTAGGATTTAACATCCAGGTATTGAAAAAGGAAATATTTTGTTTATGAGTTTGAAAGTTTATTAAAAGTCTAATTTTGGAATGATCTGAAAGAGTTCTAGGTGATACTGCATAATTTAATTTGTTAAAAAGGAAAGCAAGGGAAATTAGAAAAGCATCTATCCTGGACCAAGTTTTATGAGTGGCTGAAAAGAAAGTGACTCTTGATATTGTTTTATCATATTGAAATTTAACATAAGGGTCAACTAGTTCAAATGTATTTTGTATTTCTTCAAGTGCTGTAGTGGTAGATTGTGACTGTCTGTTTTTATTATGTGATCTATCCTTGTCTAGATTTAGTAAAGCATTCCAATCCCCACCTACAATAAACAGATGATTTGGGTATTTGGCTAATATATTAAAGATTTCATAAATGAAGAGCTGTTGATTTGAGCAGGGGCTATATATATTAAAAAAGAGTAATGGTTTGTTTAAAGTATGATATTCAGTAGTAAATAATACCCATCTTTCCTTTGAGGCAGCTTCATAGGAAGTAATCTCACCTTGGAAGGATTTATTTACTATAATGGCCACTCCCCTGGACAAAGAACTATAATTTGCAGCAACTATTGTATTAACCCATTTTCTTTCCCTTTCCCTAACCCAAAGTTGGTCATCTAAGTGAGTTTCTTGCAAGAAAGTTATATCAGCCTTAGTTTGGTATGTGAGGTGCATGATTAAATTTATTTTCTTTTTATCTACCATCCTTTTAACATTCCAAGAGTCTATGGTTATCATTTTTTATTAATATTGTCGAAGATTCTCATTAGCTGATAGACAGAAATACAGTTATAAACTTGTTCTGTTAGTGTATTTATCTTAAGAATAAATGTTATGACTTCTATACTCCTTAACTCTAAATAGGTGCCTAACCACCCATCCCTCTGTATTTGTAAATGTGGATGAGTTAAGAAACTAAAATAAACTATTATTTTTAACAACAAGGAGTAGATATATATCAGAGGGATGTCAATAATACCCATACTGTTCCAAATGCGAACAGTCATCAGCTAACAGACTGTGCCCATCCTGCTCCTTTTATTATTTATATACTGCATATTCATTTTCAGACTTCTTAAAATATTATATTAATTGTACCCTTAGATATTATATAGAGAGAAAAGGAAAAGTAGCTTTTATAAAAAGTTTTGTAGTTAACAGCAACATATTATAATTCTTAACATTTCAAGAGTTATTAAAGAGTTAAGAAAACAATATTTTCAAAAAATAAGTACAATATATGTATATTTAAAGAAGGCATCATTTTAAAAATTCAAAACATTTGCATTATTCTTGCTAACAGCAACTAACCGTGGTTCTTTAAAATGTATTGGAAACATACAAGCAATCATTGTGAACTCATATTATTAATCAGTGCCATCTACTGGACAAACAGGGGAAAAGAAAAAAAAAAAGGAAAATGTTTTTGTACCTTGCTCATAGACACCTTTAAATGTAACTTAATGGTTATGCCAGTAGAATAATGATTATACATTTTAAACATTTAAAGAAGGCAGCACTTTAAAATTCAACACCATTTGCCTTATTCTTACTAACAGCAACTAACTGTGGTTCTTTAAAATGTATTGGAACTTCATTTAACATTGCACTGGCAAAAGCCATATAGATCCATCATTGTGTTTTCATATATTAATAATTAACCAGTGCCATCTACTTGAACAAACATAGAGAAAAGAAAAAAAAAAGTAAAAAAAAAAATGTTTTTATACCTTGCTAATAGACACAGTTAAAAGTAACTCAATGGTTATGTCAGCAGAATAATGATTATACATTTTAAACATTTAAAGAAGGCAGCACTTTAAAATTCAACACCATTTGCCTTATTCTTGCTAACAGCAACTAACTGTGGTTCTTTAAATGTATAGGAAACTTCATTTAACACTGCACTGTCAAAAGCCATATAAACACATCATTGTGAACTCATATGTTAATAATTAACCAGTGCCATCAACTGAACATACAGAGAGGAAGAAAAAAAAAAGAGAAATGTTTTTGTACCTTGCTCATAGACATACTTAAAAGCAACTCAATGATTATGCCAATAGAATAATGAGTATACATTTTAACTGAAACTACTTATGTCTAATATTTACACTACTTAAACTATTATATCAAAGGTTATATCCCATTTTTAAATGTAATTTAACACTTCTTTTTTGTAAGTTGTAAATGCATTTTAAAGTCATGTCTCTATGCAGACAGTGTTAGGTAGCTTTGTAACTTTTAAATGTAAAGGCAGTTACTAAAAGACAGTACCTTAAGTATTACAGTGTAGCAAAGAGGTTTTCTTTACAGGCAAGTAAGCAGAGTTATTTAGAACACATTCCACATCAATTTGTTTAAAATTTCCCATAAGAGTGGTATATTCTTCTGTCCTGTAGTTCTTTGGAGCTGTAGCACTTGTTCAGCCTTCCAAATGTTGTTTTTGGATCAAAATATATGAAAAGAGTTGTCTCAGGCAGGATTTACTTTGAAGAGATGCAGAAAGGTGGATTTTTCCTGGTCAGGTGTTTCCAATGATTTTTCTTCTTTGTAATAAAATGCTAAAGTTGCAGGATATCTCATTTAGAAACAAATCTTATTTTCAAAGAGGTAATTGCAGTATTTGCTGAGTTTCTGTCAATTTTGTTTAATTTGTAAAGGAAGATCTTGAGTAATCATAGTTTTATGCACTCTCCATGTAACATTCTTTTTAATCTTATAAGCTGACAGTATCTGTTGAACATGTGCTGAATTAAGCAGTCTGATATAGCTTTGTCTAGGAAGATCACTTGTTTGTGTATGCTTTATAGCTCTGTGAGCTATTTTGATCACTATCTCATCCAGGATATTTTTTATTATCCAGAAGAGAGCTTAGTATTTCTTTTATTATTGGAATAAGTTGTGAATTATCAAAGCTCTCTGGAATACCTCTTATGATAAAATTATTTCTCCGGCTTCTAGCTTCCAAGTCTAACATTTTTTGCTGTAATTCTTTAATTATGGTGTCATTGGTTTGTGCTTTTTGTTGCAGTTCAATTATTTTTAGCTCATTGTCCATAATTTTAGCTTCATTTTGTTCAAGCCTAAGCACAATTTGGTCCAGAGTAGAGCCAAATGTAGTTAGCTTATGAGAGAAACCCTACACTTCTGTTTGTAAAGGTTGTAAAGCAGTTTTCAGATTCTCCAGTGTTAAAGGTTGTTCATGTTTTAATCTTTGAGACATTTTATCAGCTTCTTGTTGTTGCTTGTTAATTTTTTTGCCTTTTAGA
>NC_056741.1:180207485-180284985 GCF_019279795.1 Protopterus annectens | reverse complement strand
TCTATGAAAGCTGCCATATCAATTCCTTCCAGACTCGCTGTTTCACCAAATACTTTGACATCATTTCAACTCTCTGTTTCTGTTTTCTAAGTCCTCCAACTCCTCCATTTGCCATGTATTTTGTTTTTGATAGACATTGGGCCGGATTTACAAAAGTTTGCACGGAGTTGTAAAGTAGTGTAAGACGTCAAACAGGCAATATGTCTGCCGTACGATCCAGGAACAGCCGGCAGAGGCATGCATGAGACCTGCTAAAACTACTCTTGCACGGACAGTGTCATGGTATGCAAATTACCTCATTTGCTGGTGAAAGCTATGCAAATGAGGACATGCTGGAGGGACAGATTCATTTCCCAGAGGCTCCCCTCACTCTGGAATAGAATCCCAATTCATGTTAGACATAGCCCCTCGCTGACCCTCTTCAAGCGAAATCTGGACGCATGGATGGGAAATGGCAAATTCACCCCTGGGATCTCTTCTGTGTCCCTGCTATACAGAGGCACAGTAGGCTAATCTAATAGGGAGGCGGTAGCCAAATACACTCTGGCTAGGCTTATAAATGCCCTAGGGCAGATAGCCTAGTATCTACCTATGAACCTATGAACCTATGAAATGAGGTAAATTTGCAATCCAGGAAACACTAACCTGTCCATGGAAGATTAGTGTTATCTGCAGAAATGTACTCCGTTGGTAACAGAGTACCGTGCTGCAAATAGCTAAACGGAGCTATGACAGCTCCTAATAAAGGATGCATACAGTTGAGGAAGCATGCCAATGGCCAAATATAAGGCCACTGGCATTTATAAATGTTTAAAAATATAAAAATCTAACTTTTTTTTTCCCCGATCTCCGACGTTTAAGCATAGCGCAGCACTGTGCAAACGTGCGGCGCTTATAAAAACAAGAAAATAATTAAACAAAGCCAAAAATAGGCATTTTCACTAAAAAGCTTATTCTGCCATGCAGGTGAATGGCAGACTGAAGACAACATGGCCACTGAGTAGTGGATGCTAAGGGGGGAAGCTCAGTGTCAAACATGTAACCATGCATTAGTAGACAATCCTATGCAAATGAGGATAAGGATAGTGAATCCCAATTTCCCCTGCATGTGAGCCATGTCCCAAGAGTGTAAGAGTAGGAGTAGGTGAGTAGTAGAGTAGAATATAGGTGATATCATGAGGGGGTGTGTCAGACAGGCTGTAAGCTAATTGGAGCACAGTGGCTTATGTTTGCTTTGAGTTGCTCAGGATTGCAAGAGACGTGCCTACAGTTTTCCTATTTGAAAACCTCAAACCAAAGGTGCACAATGTTAAAAGATAGGAAACTCCTTGCAAACATGCACACAGTGTGTTCACGGTGCGCGCATTTGTGCTTGTTTGCACGGTGCTTCCCCCCGGGTGGAAACAGAAAGGCAAAAGGAAGGAAAAGAAGTAGTAGGAAGTTAACCAAGGAGAACTAGCAGAGCTGCCAGGTGAAATATATCAGAATCAGACAATTACACAGGCAGAAGACTAGCCCAGCCCAGCCCAGCACTTTAAACTCTGCAAACAGTATTCCTCCCTATTTTTTCTCAAGAACTCTGCAACACTGCAGTATATAAACAGGGAAACCTTAAAAAGCTTAAGCCAGACAAAATGCTAGGGGCTGCACTTGCTAACATAAACCAACATGGGCAAGGTGCTGAGGGTGGTGATGTTGTGAATGCTGCTGAGCAGCCCACAGTGAGGAGATGGAGAAGAGTGTACAGATACAGGGTAACCTACCAGGGGCTACATGAGCTGGAGATAGTGGAGCACTATAGGGTGGACAGAGACCTCCTACAGCAAATTGTTGAGCTGTGCCGGCCACGCCTCACACATAGAACCAACAGAGGGGAACCCATCCCAGTGGATACCAAGGTATGGGTTGGCAAAAGAATACTAGCTACAGGTACCTTCCAAAGATCAACTGGTGATATGGGGATTTCACAGGCATCAGCATCAAGGGTACTCCACCAGTTCCTGGATGCCATGTCAGCACATGCCGGTGAGCATGTATATTTTCCCAATTCCCATGAGGCATTGGCCAGCAATATGCATTTTTTCCACCAAATAGCAGAATACCCTGAGGTAGTGGGTGCAATAGACTGCACGCACATATGCATCAAAGCACCACCCGGTGAGCGTGGTAGAGTCTACATCAACAGCAAGGGCTTCCCCTCCATCAACTGCCAGGATGTGTGCGATGCCCATGGCATAATAATGAAAGTGTATGCTGGCTGCCCTGGAAGCTATTATGATTCCCACATCTGGCATCTGATGCAGCTGTACCAGAGATTTGCCAATGGGGACATCCCTGATGGTCACCTAGTAGGGGATGCTGGATACACACTTGAGCGGTGGCTATTGACACCATCAGAAATGCACACACACCTGAACAAGAACTCCATAATGAGGCACACGCACAAACAAGAAATATAATTGAGCATGTGTTTGGGATGCTCAAGTCACGGTTCCGGTGCCTGGACAAATCTGGTGGAGCCATGCAGTATTCACCAACTACATGTACCCAAATTGTTATGCTATGTGTCATGCTACACAATATGATCCTGCGGAAACAGCTGCAGCAGAAACAGCATGAGGCAGGGCCACACAGCCCCCCACCATTGCCAAGGCCTGCAAAGGCACAGCTCGGAGGAGGAACAACCTGAGCCTGCCCCAGTAGTCAGAAGGAGGCATACCCAGTATGCCCTTGCCTTGGCAAAGAGGCAATGCATAGCACACACACTGACTAAGTAGGAACCCTGAAAATGACACCTGTCTCTGACTCGCACATACAGTAAAAGGATGCCTAACTTGACACTACCTGTTTTCAAACATGTATAGGGAGTGTACTATGTGCATCCAACATAGGCAGCCCTGCAACACCACCTGAGGCATTAATCCCTATTTTAAGCAATATAAAGTACTGCTAAGCAAATTTTACCAGTATTGAGCATATTTAAATACAATCGCACAGAGCTGCACACCACGCTAACCAGCGCAACGTCGGGCAAAGTTGGGCAATGTTGGGCAAAGTCAGGCAAAGTCGGGCAATGTTGGGCAAAGTCGGGCAATGTCAAGCAAAGTCGGGTGAACACGCTCACACCTGCTTTACTATTCCTTAACCAGTCAGGTCTGCCCAGCAAGAAAATAAAAATCAGTGACAGGGCTCGAACTCAGGATACTGTGCACTATAGTCACAGTACTGAACCACTAAGCCATGACAGCATTTCACTGACACAGACACAACTTAAGTCACTCACACATACCAATTGGGGGGGGGTCACATACCTAACAGTCACAGCCACCAGGACAATTATAGACAAACGCAAACACAAACAAATGCTGTATCATGCCCTCTGAAGAGGCATATGAGTAACCTCCCCCAGGCCTATGCAGACAGATAACAGAAGGCCAGGCAGTGTGATGTGGGCTGGGTAGGCTATGAAGTCACAAACTAATATGCGTGTAATTGGAAGCTAAGGTCTGTAGTACAGTGGTATGCCTCAAGCCAGTATATTAGGCAACAGTACAGACTGAAATGGAGTACCTGACATAGCAGTGCAGGCCTAGCAAATGTGTATAAGTGTCAGGTGTACCCCTCATCCTATGTACATACACAGTAAAAATCAGGTGTGCCCCTCTGGGTAGAAATGTACAAATAATAGCTGTCCCCCCTGTATGTAGAAATGTTGATAAGTCTATGTAAATTGACTCATGGAAGCCCTGCAGGCACAGCGTGCTTCCTGTCGATGTACAACACAAAGGTGAGCCCTGAAGTAAAAACCAACTTGAATTTTCACACACATATATAGTATATATATGCCCATAGCGGGCATGCTCACACACTTAAATTTAACAAATGTCAGTCAACAACATACTGAAAGGTCATACGGGGCATGCTCACACACTTAAACAAACAAAGCAAATTTCAGTAAACAACATACCGAAAGGTCATACTGAGCATGTTCACACACTTAGGCCATGTCTGAGTACAGCAGTGGGCCACACATATCTGGCAGTTGCAATTCTTACTCCAGACACGTCACTATTCACCAATCCAGCCTTGCACACACAGTGATATGAAAACAGACCCATATAATATATTGGACCCCTGTCATAATCAAACTATGTAATACAAGTATCTAAGTTGTTCAAAGAAAGTGAAAATACAAAGAAGATCAATAAATCTCCAATCAGTATCATCAAGAAACAATGAACACTCCTAACATTATCCAAGTCATGTTCTGGCAAAAATATTGCCAAAGAGTCCATAGAGAACCATGAAGCTTTCTTTAGCTATGTCATAAATATCAATGTAAACTCGTATATGTTCTGAGTCAGTGCAAAGTGTAAATGAATACATGTACATGACTGACATTGCCAACATCTTGTCAGACAGGTTCATACATATATGCCCCCCTCTCACTGAAAAAAGGGCCCATTACCATACCTGGAGATTGTGAATAGCCAGAAATCACATATACAATGGTTAAACAGCTCTATCCAAACCTAAAACATGGTGTCTATTGAATGACATGGTGTCCCTGGCTGTGTCATATGTGAACTCCAAAACAAACAGACCCTGCACCTGAAGAGACTCACCCTCTGTAGGGTCACAGCAATGTTTGGCTAATTCCACAAGTGTTGGTGTACAACAGACCATGGGAACTATTGTCTTATAAGCCTAATAAGCCTGATCTGCAAGACCATGGAGTCCATCATTATGGAACTCATAAACAGAGCTATTGGGAGCCTACAAACACCCAACCCTACCCATTTTGGTTTGGTCAGTGGCAGATCATGGTCCCTAAACCTGCTAGATAGTTTTCAAGGCAGTCACCCAGGACATACATCAATGAAATGAGCTCCACATGGCCTACATAAACCTTGAAAAGCCCTTTTCCAGCATCCCACACACACATGTCATACCCACAAAATCAACAACCTGTGCATAAACATGTATGTCATCTGATGGATTGCCAACTGGGGCACAGATAGATCTCACAAGGTAAGAATTGTGGTCTCCCTGTTGGACTGTAAGCTGATAACAACTGCTGTCCCCCGTGGCTCAGTCCTGGGACCTCTCCTGTCTGGTGTATACTTTTCAGAAATACAGTCAAACACACGAGAGCTATGGTTAGCAAATTTTGTGGATGACTGCAAAAAGGTTGTCATAATCAATGTTTGGAACAACAGAGACATCCTTAAAAAGGGTCTCAGTCAGACAGATGTGGTGTCAAAATTATGGCCTCGAGCTGCAGTCATACAAATACCACATAGGTGCCAACACTCTAAATATGGAGGTAATAATAAGGGATCTATGGACACATGTGGATAGTCATCTCTGCTTCCAGAAACACATTCACAAAGTGGTTAGAAAATCATGCTGTGTGCTCCCAGAAATTGCCAAGGTCTTTGCATGTAGGTCAAAGGAGGTTCCCACTACTCATCAGTCATCAGACCCATCACAGAGTATCATGGCACACTTGCGATGAATCTGACTAGGCCCCTTCAGCAGCTGGAAAGACCACTGAAGTACCTCAACAAGAGGATTACTGGCCTCAAACAGTTGCCCCATGCAACATAACTGAAGTTAACTCAATCTGTACTCTGTTGCATACTGTCTATTGAGCCGATCTTTGCCCAACAGACAGGTCCATGTCCAATGCAGAACTGATGTACATGCTCTATCTGAAGTAAACCCAAGCTCACTGTAAAACATGCTCTAGGGATATCATCATCACAGCAATAAATAGAACATGTTGGAGGGATACATTACTAACTCACAGACTTCCCTTGCTTTGGAACAGGCTCCCAACCTACATTAAGCTGAGTCCCTCACTGACACTCTTCCAGAGGAGCCTTGATGAGTGTATGTGAAACTGAACTGTCACACCATGGATCACTTCATCAGCTCTACTACACAGAAGCCTAGGGAACTAACCCCATGTGTGGTGATAGCTGCACACTCTGGCCATACTAATATATGCCTTCAGGCAGATAGCCTATTACCTACCTATGTACCTATATATATGTATATATATATATATATATATATATATATATATATATATATATATATATGTAGGGGGAACACAGTATAATAAGCTAAAGATGGATGGGCAGAGATGTGTGTAAGAGGGTGACCATGACAGGGAGCCATCCAGGACTGCCCCACCCAGCACACATCCCAATGGCACAAAAGACATGAGGTGCATATCTCATCCACTGTACATAATAGCCACCAGTATCTGTAAGCATTACAGTGTATGTGGTGCATGTGCCTGCTGTACAACATGACTGTACAATGAAGTACACATCTACCATCTGTAGACATGTACCTGTCACATAGGTTCATAGGTATGTAGTAGACTATCTTCACGAAGTCAATTTATTAGCCTAGGCAAGTTGTGCAGCTTTCACCACCCCATTGGGTAGTCTCCTAAGCCCTAGTTCTAATAGTTAGTACCCTAAGCCCCTTTATAGTGGGGCTGCTGATGTGATGCCTGGCATGAATTGTCTGTTTCCCATCCACTCATCAAGGTTCCTGTTGAAGAGTGTCAGTGAGGGGCTCTGTCTGATGTGCACTGGGACTCTGTTCCACAGTAAAGCAAGTGTCTGGGAAGGTACTCTATCCCACCAGCATGTTGTATTCATTGTTGTGATGAGGTTCATTTCCCTGGAGTGTGTAGTGCGACTCAATTTTTTTATCCATAGATGGAGCATGTTCAACAGTTATGTGTTGGACATGGCACTGTATGTTAGGCAGAGTGTGCCTCTGAGTAGGCGGTATGCAACAGAGAACAGATTTAGTTTTACCAGTTGTGTTGCATAACACAACTCTTTGAGGCCAGTAATCCTCTTGGTGAGGTACCTCTGTGGTCTCTCCAGCTGCTGGATATGCTTAGTCGAGTACTTCCAAAATGGTGCATTGTACTCAATGATGGGTCTGATGACTTAAGAGTAGAGGGCCACCACTACCTCTTTTGATGCTGTTGCAAACCCTTTGTTGATTAGGTGGGCAACATAGGATTTCCTAATCACTTTGGGAACATGGTTGTCATAGGAAAGATGACTATCTACATGTGTCCCGAGATCCCTTATTACCTTGTCAGTTTTTAAGGGGTAACACCTATGTGGTAGTTTGTGGGTACTTTGTATTCCCCAAAGGGGATTACTATGCATTCTTTTACATTGAGCTTGAGGGCATGATTCTGACACCACACATCTGTCTCATGGAGTCCCTTCTGGAGAATATGTGTGTCATCCAGGGAATCTATTATGGTAAACACTTTACAGTTCCCAGCAAAATTAGTCAACAACAACCCTCCAGTGTTGGCATGTACTTTTGAGAAATCTATACCAAATAGGAGGGTCCCCAGAACTGAACCCTGGGGGACACCAGTTGTTACCGGTGTAGAGTCTGACATGTAGCCAGTGACTCTTAATTTGTGGGATCTATCTGTGAGCCAGTTTGCAATTCATCTTGTGATGTATGGATTCATGCCAAGGTTGGTGAGTTCATCAATGACACCTGAATGGGGAATGGTGTCAAAGGCCTTAGCAAGGTATAGGTGAGCTGTGTGGAGCTCCTTTCAATCATCTGTAGGCTAGGTAATTTCCTCAAAGAAATCCACCCAGTTCAGGAGGTGTGATCTGCATTTGACAAAGCCAAACTGGGTGTGCTCAACAGTGTGAAGGTTCCAAATGTCTTTATTGTTGACTTCCATTATGATTGGCTCCATTGCCTTGCAGATCAGACTTGTCAGGCTCATAGAACGTGAATGCCAAAGGTCTTTTGTGGCCCCACCCCTGTGGAGTGGGAAGAACATTGCTGTGCAACATTCTATGGGTACATATCCTGTAGAGAGGTTGTAGAGAGAGGTGTAGGTATCCTTGATGAATATGGATACATCCCCACCCTATGTGCTATGATCCAGGTTCTGATGCTGGAAGGTATGGAATGAGTAGTATCCCGGTAGTGCTGGTATGCTCTCTGGAGCCTTGAACTAGGTTTCTGTTACTGCACAGATATCAATATTCTCCATACTGAGAAGTGCCTCGAGTGTATGCATTTGGAGGCTGAGACTTCTGGCAATGAGTAGCATTTAGCTCACTTTGTAGTTATTTGTGTTGGTTACGGGGTTTGGTTTGCCCTGAGTGACCGGTGTTCCACACCTGAAGTCAACACCTCATTGGTCAGATCTGACCATAAGTTAATTACCCTACATATCCACATTCTGCCCCCACCCCCCATTAAGGAAACCATGTTAACAAATTTCTCCAAAGCCAGCTTCATGCTTCTTAAGACAGAAGTGCTGAACTTCATGACACCCATGCAGATGGACAATACAGTTACGACTACTGAATCCTACACAATTGCACTTTATAAGCACTTACATGAGTACTTGGATCGTGCTATCCCAAACAGAACCAAGACGCTATCCTCCAAGAAAAGGAAGCCAATCTGGTGGTCCCCTGCCATAAACAAACTGTACAACAGAAGGAAGAAACTGTTTCAAAAGAGGGTAAAATCCCATGAGTGGAGGAGTTCCCTGGTCAGCCTCGGTAAGAAGCTGCGATCCCTGATAAAACTCTGCAAAGCTAGTTACAAAAACAAAAATCGACACTGATTCTAAAGACAACCACAAAGCATTCTATAGCTATGTCAAGAATCTCAATGGCAACACTCAGATCTGCTCTGAGTTACAGCACAATGGCACTAAATATACCGACCCAAATGATATTGCCAACATCCTGGCAGATAGGTTCAGTGCTAACATTACCCCCCCCACACCCATCTCTATACCGTAAGAATGCAAAGTTCCTGTTGTCATGGCTGCACAGGTAAAAACCACACTCTCCAAAGCCAGGAACACAGCATCCATGGGACCAGACAACATCCCAGGCTCTGTTCTACATGGACTACAGAACGAACTGGCACCACACCTAAGTACCATGTTCAGTCATAGCCTCACCTCAGGCTTTGTGCCTGCTGAAAGGTGCACAGCGATGGTTATCCCACTATACAAGGGGGGAGCCAGCACGGACCCTGGGAACTAGTGGCCTATTAGCCTGATGAGCCTGGTCTGCAAGGCCATGGAACATATCATCATGGAACTTTCATCATGGAACTTATAAACAAAGACATTAGTAATCTCCAAACTCTGGACCCCAAACAGTTCGGGTTTGTAAAAGGCAGATCATGTCTCCTAAACCTGATAGACTTCTTTGAAGCAGTCACCAAAGCCATAGACAAGGGTAAGGTGGTTCACACAGCCAATCTAGATTTTGTCAAGGCTTTTGACACCATCCCCCACTCTGTAATTATAGATAAACTCACTAAACTAGGTATAAATCCCTATGTCACAAGATGGGGTGCCAACTGGCTCACTGACAGAACCCACACTGTGAAAGAAGCAGACTCCAAATCTGACTTCAGACCAGTAACAAGTGGAGTACCACTGGGTTCAGTTCTGTGTCCTGTCCTGTTTGGTATCTACTTCCCTGAAGTACAGGCTAACACAGAAGGTCTTTGGCTAATGAAGTTCACAGATGACTACTAACGATGTGGACATCCTACAAAAGGGCCTCACTGAGACAGATGCCTAGTGTCAAAGCCATGGCCTCAAGCTCAATGCCAAAAAGTGCATTGTCATCCCCTTTGGTAAAAACTCTGTACCCATGAATGACAACATAGGCGGTAGTGTACTTAACACCGAAAGTGTGATAAGAGACCTTGGGACACAGGTGGACAGTAGTCTCTACTTTGATAATCACATCACCACAGTAGCCAAGAAATCCTTCTACATGACACACCTCATCACAAAAGGTTTCTCATGCAGAAAAAAAGAGGTCATTGTTCCCCTCTACTAATCACTCATTAGATCCATTATAGAGTACAACACCCCTTTTGGTATGTACCTCACAAGACATCTACAACAACTGAAAAGGCCACAGAAATACCTCACAAAGAAGACTACCAGCCTCAAACACATGCCCTACACAGACCGTCTCAAAAAACTCCAGCTTTATTCTGTCGCATATCGCCTACTCAGAGGTGATGTCTGCCTAACATACAAAGCTATGTCAAACTCAGAGCTGTTGGACATGCTCCACTTAAAGTAATTCCAATCCCTCCAAGCTACACGCCCTAGGGACCTAAACCTTGTCACCACAATAAACAGAACATGCTGGAGGGATAGATTCCTGTCCCAGAGACTTCCCATACTCCGGAATAAACTACCTATCAATATCAAACAAAGCTCCTCACTAGCACTCTTCAAGAAAAATCTTGATGATTGGATGGGAAATAGGAAATTCATCCCGGGGATCACTTCTGTGTCTCTGCTCGACAGTGGCACAGAAAAATAATTTTTTTGGGTGGCAAAAGCCAGGGTACCTTTTTGGCTGAGCCTGTATAGGCCCCAGGGCCGATAGCCTAGTACCTACCTATGAACCTATGAACCTGTGAGCCTTGCTTAAAAAAGGTAATATGGGGACAGCAAGAGCCTTGGCCAGTATTCAGAATCATAGGGGTGACGGGTGCAAACCATCTGTAGCAAAGCAAAGAGGCTTGTCTATCATGCCATCACAGGCAGACAGAGACTGGATCCCCTTTGAATGACACCAGAAGCTCAGCCAATTCTTGAAGTTTATCATCTTTCTGTTATATTGCAGTATCATGTAGGTGAAGGTAAGATGCTTCTCAAGGTCAGGGTCATACAAGCCTGGGCTACATGAACATACAGCTACTATATATCTCTTGTCATGTTGTCCTGGGAGGTATGTCTCAGATCATTTACACTAACATGTACAAAGAACACGTCATATATGTACCTGTTCTGGAGTGATGTAAGTGCTTGTGTTGTGTGGCGGATTATAGCACCTGACAGACAACTGACAGTAACCTTCCCCTTGTCCAGCCAAGTGAGTGGAACCTCTGTGTGCCTGACTATGAAGTCACCTATTACTAGTGTGTTGGGTATGTTGCTTTGCCTTAGGGCCTGTTGTGAGGCACACTGCTTTGTTGTATTATGTGTTTTCTGGCGTGTGCTTGGAGGTGCATGTTGCTTGCTTGTCTGCTTAGGAGGACACTCTCTCTTTTTCAGATTAATATTTGTATTCTCCGAGTATGGTAATGTGTATTTATGTGTGTGTTTTGCTGGTCCTTATATTGTAGGTCTATGTGTGTGAAACTGTTTGTGTTGTGGTTGTATGACCCAACTCCTCTTGACTGTATAGTCCAGTATTGGGTTGACAGAGCTTAGCCACTGGTTTGACCCTGTGTGTGCCAGCATGTGGTGCATCAACCAACATAAGATATGGTCATGGCCTATGCATACAATGCACTCACAATACACCTAGTATGATAAGCCTGCTGAGGTTAGCAAATGTGAAAAATCCTTTGGGAAAACTGTCAGCAAGTAATGCCTGTATTGCACCTTGTAACTCCCTATTGCTTGCTGAAGTGTAAAGACATACTTAGTTTGGATTAAGAACCCTGCACTTGCTAACTGTGTGTGAGTGTGTGTGTGTCTGTCTCTCCCTGGGGAGTGAGCAACTTTTTTGGAGACTACTCACACTCCTTAAAAGTGGTATACTCATCTTTGTCAAATCTGATGATGTCACCATCCTACAAATATACCTGTGGAAAAATGAAGTCCCAGTAATGTGTATAGCGCGTTATGATAAATGCATTCTGCTGTAGTATCATAATGCAGTTAAGTAGGGGTTTGAATCCAGCACTTGCCAACTGTGTGTGTCCTCCTGGGGAAAAACAACTGATGAGTATACCATCCTACAAATATACCTGTGGAAAGGAGACTTTCCAGTTAGGTGTATAGCATGTCATGAAAATGTGTATTGCTGTAATCTCATAATGCAGGTAGGGGTTTGAATCCTTCACTTGCCAGCTGTGTGTGTCTTGCTGGGGAAGAGCAACCTTTTTAGAGAATACTCACACCCCTTAAAAGTGGTATACTCATCTTTGTCAAGTGTGTGATGATGTCACCATCTTACAAATATACCTGTGGAAAAGAGAAATTCCAGTAATGTGTATAGTGCATCATGTAAATGCATACTGCTGTAGTATTATAATGTAGTTAGGTAGGGGTTTGAATCCTGCATTTGCCAACTCTGTGTGTGTCTTCCTGAGGAAAAGCAACTTTTTTGGAGAATACTCACACCCCTTAAAAGTGGTATACTCATCTTTGTCAAGTCTGATGATGTCACCATCCTACAAATATACCTGTGGAAAAAAGAAATCACAGTAATGTGTGTAGCACATTGTGTAAATGTGTACTGCTGAAGTATCATAATGTATTTAAGTAGGGGTTTGAATCCTGCACTTGCTAACTGTGGGTGTGTGTCGCCCTGGGGAAGAGCAATCGTTTTGGAGAATACTCACACCCCTTAAAAGTGGTATACTCATCTTTGTCAAGTCTGATGATGTCACCATCCTGCAAATATACCTGTGGAAAGGAAAAATCCCAGTAATGTGTATCACACGTTGTGTAAATGCGTACTGCTGTGTTATTATAATGTAGTTAGGTAGGGGTTTAAATCCTGTACTTGCCAACTGTGTGTGTCTCCGTGGAGAAGAGCAACCTTTTTTCAGAATGCTCACACCCCTTAAAAGTGGTATACTCCTCTTTGTCAAGTCTGATGATGTCACCATCCTACAAATATACCTGTGGAAAAATGAAATCCCAGTCATGTGTGTAGTGCTTTGTGTAAATGTGTACTACTGCATTATCATAATGTAGTTAGGGAGGGGTTTGAATCCTGCACTTGCTATCTGTGTGTCTCCCTGGGGAAAAGCAACCTTTTTGGAGAATACTCACACCCCTTAAAAGTGGTATACTCATCTTTGTCAAGTCTGATGATGTCACCATCCTAAAAATATACCTGTGGAAAAATAAAATCCTAGTAATGTGTACAGCGTGTCCTGTGAATGCATACTGCTCTAGTATCATAATGTACTTAGGAAGGAGTTTGAATCTCACACTTGCTGACTGTGGGTGTATGACTGTGTGACACAGTTAGTCAATGTAGAGTAGGTTATGATTTTTTCTAGTGTATGACATATCACAATGACAACTGTATGTGCATTACAGATGTAAGGTAGCTGTGGGGCAAAGCCATATACATACATGTGACCTCAATTATTTCATAGGTGGGTGCTCTGTTTTCTCCATGAATGCATCTGTTATGTTTGCCAGAGCATGCTGGCACTTTCCAGACCTTAGGTCACTTCTGTATGCTAGTGACAAGCTTAGCCACTGCAGTGATCACTAGGCTACATCTTCTGTTTCACATCCACTCATCACGGTTTCTATTGAAGAGTGTGAGTGAGGGTTTATGCTTGAGGTATATTTGAATCTTGTTCCAAAGCAAGCAAAGTCTGGTAAAGATGACTACTCATTATAGGTGTGCAACTACCTCAGTGGATCTGCATGCAAACCCTTTATTGTTTATGTGCTCCACAGAGGGATTTCCAAAACCCTTTGGTAATGTGATTACCAAAGGAGAGATGACTAAACACATGGCTCTATGTATACATTAGTACCTGTTCCACATTTTGGGGGCTACTACCTATGTTGTACTCTGGGGATACTTTGTTTTCTAAAAGTGGATAACTATGCTTTCTTTGGCTTATAGCTTTAAAGCATGAGTTTGACACCAGGTATCTGTCTCTATGATACCCTTTTGGAGGATGTGTGTGTCATCTGGAGAATAAAGTATAGCCCACAGTATGCATTTTCATCAAACGTGGGCAGACATATCCATACTGTGTTTGCCTGTACCTAAGAAAGCTATATGCCAAACAGGAGTGGTCCCAGGACTGAGTGCAGGTGAATACCACTTGTTACTAGCATAGAATTATACATGGAGGCTACAAATTTTACTGTGTGTCCTACATCTGTGTGTCAGTTTTCAAGCCATCATCTAACAATCGTTTATGGTCAGTCTGTTGAGGTTATGTATAATACCAGAATGTGGGATGGGTATGAATTGCTGGTGAGCTATAGCTTGGCTGTGTGGACCTCCCCTCCCTCACCTATAGCCTTGTTAACTGACTTGAAGTCTACTGGGTGTAGGAACCATGATCTGGCCTTTAGAGAACCTAAGTGGGTATGGTCCAATGTTTGCAGGTTCATAATGTCTCTGTTAATGAGTTCCATAATGCTGTGCTCCATAGCCTTCCCGATAACATTCGTCTGGCTTATAGGGTGACAGTTTTCAGGATCTGTTGTAGTTCTACCCTTAATCAATTTATGTTAACATTTGCACTGGGTGTGACAAGGATGGACAGGTTTAGGAATAAGTATATTAGAGGGTCATTCCAGGTTTGAAGGTTGGTAGACAAAGCCAGATAGGCAGGATTAAGTTGGTTTATACATGTGCTGAGGAGGGATGCAGAGTATATTGTGAAATAGATGCTAAGGATGAAGCCGCCAGGTAACAGGAAAAGTGGAATGCCTAAGATGAGGTTTATGGCTGTGATGAGAGAGGACATGCAGATGGATGGTGTGACAGTGCAAGATGCAGAGGGCAGTAAGAAATGGAAACAGATGATCTACTGTGGTGACCCCTAATGGGAGCATCTGAAAGGAGAAGAAGAAGACATTGTAGCTCAACCCTTGTGGACTGTGAACACCATTACCGTGCATCATTCCACAAGTATGTAACATGAACAGAGTCTGCATCTGGACAGATTGTTTAGGTGACTGGTGACTTCATATGTCAGCTTGTGTATGACACAGCCAGGGACACTGTCCAGTACCATTGCCACTGTGGTTTGGACTTTGGTAAAGAGATGTTTTAACTAGAGTGTCTCTGAATCATCATCGTTTACATTCTTCAAGTCTGGAAATGTGGCCCTTGTGTAACGACAAGGTGGTGAAATCCCCATTCAAACTGTCTGACATGAAATTGGTAATGTCAGTCAGATAAGTGTACTTTGTGACCATTTACATTAACTGTGACCTGATCTGAGATTTCTCCTGTAGATTATACACAACACTAAAGAAAGCTTTAGTGTTGTCTTTGGAATCCTTGCCATTTTGTATTTTGAAGCTTGCCTTGTATGTTTATTGAGGGATTGTATTTTCCCAATGATACTGACCAGAGAGGTTATCCCTTCTTGGTATATAACTCTTTTTTGGTACAACTTCACACCTTCTATTATATATATTTAGTTTATGGCAGGGGTCCATGAGACTAATGCACTTTTACTGTATAAGTGAGAATTTCTTGTGTTTGTGATAGCACAGTCCATGCAACCTGTAGGTGAACAGTGTGCATTACTAAAGGATTATGCAGCTGGGACAGTGTTAGCCTTAGTAATGCAAACCAATGAAAGATAGCAACAACAGCATCACCCACAGCACAGTGTCAACCCGTGTCATACACACACATGCGTACTCAAGTTCCAAAATGTGTGTAGTACAATGCATACTGGCCACCAATAGAAACTATGGAGTGTTAACACTGGTCAATACAGGGCATTTCACCCTGCCCATGTGTCCAATATGCATGTACATGCAGACAGTGCACCTCCACCATGTTCACAAATGGACACTTGCAAACCTGTGTTGCACACACCCCACACTTACTGTCCAATGTATAACACATGCTGACACAACAACACACATCAGCCAAGTGGCACATGGGCAAATAAAACACAATTGGAATTAACACTGGTGAAAACAATACAACATTGCTAATTACAGCTTTAATGCATCATGCCTGCTCAGCTACACCTTCAAGGATATCATTACACTTTACTGCTGAAAACATGCTACACATCCAACCATTGCTATACTTTATTAAAGTCACCCTGTGCATCAGCACCATGTTAGCCTGCTCCTGCATCAGTGTTACAGATGACAGGAGGTGGCACAGGTTTCATCATATGCACAGGGTGTGTTGTTGGTTTGCCGGAGGGCTACACTGAGCCATACAATCGACATGTGTGTGTGAGTGTGTGTGTCAGGGCCATGAGTACTGTTATGGGTGAATGTTGATGTAATGTGTGTGGGTATGTGTTTGCCCTAGGTTTCTGGTTTATGTGTATGTGTGTGTGTCTGCATGCACACAGTTCCACCATGTGGCTCAGATATACCTGGATTTGTGAGACAGCTACAGACTGTACCTGGCAGGCTTTACAGATCAACGTCTCTGGCCACTGATATGGAACCTGTGCCTGGCAGGGTTGCTACAGACAGTATCAGGTACTAATCCAGATTGGGTACTATCTGAAGAGGTTGACATATGTCCACTGGATCCAGGTCCCTGCTGGGACTGGCCAGAGCCACGTGCATGTGGTCTGCTAGGACGGTCTATGAACAGCCTCCCCAACACTGCTGGGGCTGGTACTGGCACTAACGGAGTGGCTGTGACTATATGGACTTCCTTGGCAACCTCCAGCTGCTGATGTTGCTGGCATACGTCCACTTCTCAACCATCCCGCACTGTCCTGACACATGGACATGACACTGTGGAGGACATCCAATGTCTCACCCCAACGTCTATCAATGACCTCACTGTAGTTATGTATGTCACCTGCTATGTCATGGATACTGTCATTTACAGAGGTGTAATGAGCTCTCTGTGCCCTTAGCCCCTGTCTGGTGTACCGCTCCATTTGTGTCTGTGCTTCCATGACAGCCTGGAACATGTGTGTCATAGAAAGAGGTGTGGCACGTCTGCCAGGGTCATGATGACCAGCAGTGCTCTGATGAGAACCCCTGGGCATCTGCCTATGTGGTACCATTCCAGACATCTGGCTATGGCTGCTGTGTCCTGATACATGTGCTATAGATACCACACTGTCCTGACCAGTGCCAACCGTAAACTGTCCCTCAGCTAAGGGCAATTGTGATGATGGTTGTACAGGCAGTATGGCTGTGTGCATGGATGGGGTGGAGACTTGTGGCCCAACAACAGACCCTGACAAACCTGCCTGTGCCTCAACACACCTATCCTCATTATTACCATCTGTCTCGGTGACATCAGGTTCCTTGCTGTACTGAACCAGCCCCACCTTGGCTCCTGTGAGAGCAAAACAGGAAACACACTTTAAGACCTTAACATGACTTCAGACCACACACACACACACACATGCACACACACACACATGTGCACACACTCACACATGCGCAGTGCCCATGCACACATGCACACATGTACACATGCACACATGCGCACATGCACACATGCACACACACAAAACTACACTCCTCCCTAAAGCAGACACACACTACACCAGCAATCGCAGAACATACACAATAGCAGGTGATGGTGGGGTACAGTATTACAAGCAAAACAGTCATATCACACATGTCAGCATGCAGGACATGTGTTGCTCAACAGCATGCAGTGCAAGTGTAGTCAGTCCTTGTCACTAACAGTATACATGGCTTTGAAGCATGTGTTTTGTTATTAGGTGATGGCCCTCCCCCTGGAACACAATGCATACATGGATAAAACATTGATTCTCAGGTATTCATAATCCTGTAATGTACTGTGCACCATAACTCACAGGTGTACTTACCATTGTTGGATGTGTATCTGTGTATCAGATAGGTATCCAATGCTAATTATAATTATGGCCACATTTTAGCACATGCATGATGAGTATTCACACAACATCATCAGTGGCACATGGATAATTGATGGAATACCATTCGGCCACTTACCCAATATATGGTACTTATGTTGAGTGTAGATCATATTGTGGACATGCCAGTCTCATCCATGACATGGCATGCTAAAACACAACTGCATATTTAAACACTACACATACCCAATATGTGTCATATGACCTAGCCACTCAATAGCATCACAAGACATATATGTGTCAGTTGTGCAGATGGTGATTGGTATGCATACTGAGGTGTATAGCAATGAAAGCTATGTGTAGTACTGTGGTTACAATAACTGGATGGGGGTGTAGTACCATAGGCCATCATCATGAAGCATCAGGTGGTCACTCAAGGCTACAAATGTTTCATAAACCAGCACTAATCATGCTGTGCCAGAACTGTACTACCTTGGCTAAATTCACCATTTCACAAACAGTTGTTACGTGAGTTTGTAAGGAGGTCAATTAGGAGCATTCCCTGACATGAATGTGTAGTGTTTGGCTGAGTGTTTAAATGCCCCATGATAGGCCTCCACCCCTCAAGTATATTATGTGTAATGTGTGGATGAGATTTTGGATACTGGAGTGTGTCTTTACAGAGGGTTTGGGAATCCTTTATGTGTAGCATGTTAAAATGCTCTGTGTATGACATAGATGTGTATGTTATGTGCATGTTGAGTATCAACTGTGCCTATCCAATGGTCACTACAGTCTAGCCACATTTGTTTGAGATGGTCTGGGTATTACATGTGTTTGAGGCAGCTAATCACATTAGTGAGATGTGTGTGCTCTTACACCAAACATGAACAGCATGCATTGTGGGTAGGTGTTTTATATGTGTACATGGCCTACACCTTAACTATGACATGCACTTTTTAATTACAATAATAAATGTAGAACACACTCACCAGCATCTGTCTGCTGCCTTGATGTCACCCCAGAGGGGCCTACAAAGAGATGAGACAGTTTGTCAGTGGCCACAATTGTGGCATTGCTACTGTGTGTTTGCAATCTTACAGTACAACAACAGTTTACATTCACAGGACTACAGATTATGGTCCAAATGATCAGTATTGCACAACAACAGGCTCCACATCTTTGAACGACGCACTCTACATCTCGCATATGCATGATCTACCAATACAGATAACAGTAGTCTACAGATATGCCATGTTACCTGCATGCTCCATGTGTGCTTGCTGGGTGGCTCCAACCTCCATCGTGGTGTATGTCTGCTACTGTTGTTGTTGGGCAGGTGCCACCAGGCTCAGGAGCAGTTCCTCCACTCTGGTGAGGGGGGGATGGATATTAACACCACCTCCTGTTGCAAGCTGTTGTCTACGCACATCAGCAGCACGATGACGGACATGTCTGAGAAGATCACTGCAGTGGTGGCGTACCTGCTCATATGTCCAGTTATGCAGGCCTACCTCATTGACCCTGCGGACAGCATCTTGCCACATTGCAGTACGTTCCTGCTGGTCCTGGCTGGTCCGTGAAAACATGAGATGGTAGTGCTGAATCATACTGCTAGTAATGATATCATCTTCAGCACTACGGTAACTGGGGTACCTGCGATGGGCCATGATCCCTGGAAGACATAAATACAAAAATATGTCTGAGCAGGTCATATGGCACATTTAACATTATACAGTACAGATATCACTGAACTGCCATATATGGCAACCTATAAGCTAACCGAGAGTGAAACACTGTAAATGCCACTTATCACTGTTCACCCCACAACTGCTTGAAAGTGCCTTGCTCACTCTCTATTTAATGAACCATGTTCTGCACAGCAACAAAATAAAATCACTATATAAGACTATACAAGAGTACCTGGCACACTGTATGCAACACGATACACCACCTAGCCACAGCAGATATACATCAAGCTGATGTGTAAAGAAATATATCATCCATCACAATCAGTGTAAGGTCCAGTAAATGTATTACTATTATACCACACAACGTGTTAATGCCAAACCCGTGGCCAAAATATGTGCACAATTGGGTATATAGGTCACATACTGCTGTAGTACACTATGAATGTTGGTAGATACGCAGTTATATGTTTTACCACACATATGTCAAAGGACATGTTACAGACATACCCACATACACATCAGACATAATTACAGGACACAAAGGTATGACAACCCAGATAAGCTTTCAGTGTGTACTATACAGTATTGTTTGTCAGTACTTACACAACCTTAATCTTGAGAAATGTAATCTGTGATGAATACAGGGACCACACAAAACAGTGGGTGCAAGCAATGTGGACATACACCGTACTTTGTTGTACAGGCCCAGAGCTTCAAGTAGTACTACAGTACAGACAGGATTTGCATTCAATATCGTTACCAACAATAATCATAGATGTAGTGCTTTAGCCTCCAATGACACACCCTAGTTAAAACCAAGGGACTTAATCACACTATATGCAATAGAACTTGTTCTGCCTAGCAACAGAATACACAGCTTTTGCTAGGATCAAAGCAAGGACCCAGAATACCATGACATAAACAGTTTCCCACTAAGCTATCCCACAGATACATATCTTTGACGTATTCACAAACATATTGACCATCACAGTCAGTCAACATATATATATATATATATATATATATATATATATATATATATATATATATATATATATATATATATATATACACATATATATATATATATATATATATATATATGTGTGTGTGTGTGTGTGTGTATACATATACACATCCATTGGTCTACATATACATATATATGTAGGCACATATACATTTCACCTTTTGTAGTGAGAATATCAATTATACAAAGGATGTAAGGTGTACAGTAATGTAATAAAATCGCAAAGTCTTGGGATAAATGCATTGAAGGTGTTCACAGCCCAGGTAGCTTTAGCAGGCCTTACTGGCTTCAACATTGCAAATTGAACAAACCACCCACAGTGTTTAACCACCACATGTCATATACCAGCACTGTATGCTGTCTTGTTTGTCACACACTAAAACCTACATACAAATATGCACATACTAACCTTTACCAACATATATATCTCCCTCGTTCACAAACAGTTGCAATATGTCCCCTGCTCTATGCACATATACAGATATGAATATATATGACGCATATATATTTCTCCGTATGTGTGTGGCATACACACACACTGTTTTAAGTCCCTGGACCTCACAGCTGAACTGTTGGGCATTGCTGCAACACAAACAGGTGTCACATATGAACACACACTAACATTAGAGGGGGTATATATGGCAACAGATGCTAGATAAGCATACTAGACTACTACAGCAGTTGCCAATGCTAAGCTACACTTTAATATGACTATCATGCATGTGTTGTTCTGTCACACCCATGTTTATAGAATGTTAGCGGTAATCCCCCCAACAGCCATTGGCCACAGTACTGTACAGAACACAGATAACATGGATCAGATCTTTGACATTTAATGCTGAGCTACACATTTCACAGGTATGTCCCACTGCCCACAGGTACAAACGGTATTGTCCATAGCAGTAGTTAAGCAGAACATCTGTGCATAAAGAAGTACTGCTGCCACATATGAATGGTTCACATTATGTAGACTTTTCTTCAGTAACATCTACTACATGCCAGTAAATACATATGTGTCACATACCTTTCCTTTGTATGATTTGGTAATATTTCTTTTTCCTTTTCTCTGTCTCTCTCTCTCTCTCTCTCTCTCTCTCTCTCTCTGTCAGTCTCTGCAATAGAGTGATTGAGTTTGTTGGCAGAGATTGCAGCCTGCTTTTGTAGGAATTTGCACATGAGCATGTGATGGCCTCTGCACCCATTAGTGGCCACCATTTGCTAATTTCATGCAGCCTGCAGTGTAGTAATTGCAGTAACCACTGTCATAGCAACCCAGTACTATAAATTGCTGACTCGTGTAGGCATGGCCCTTTCAGCTTTCCAAGATGGAGATCATCCTTGTTTCCTGTGGGCATCATTGTTTAAGACAGAAGATGGTATAGTTCTTATATCAGAAGCCAGGGGTGTAGCCAGAGGTTTACATTTTGTACTCAGACCTAATGTTGCTGCTTTTAGTACCCACTTGTCAGTGTAGAAATGTACTCACCCCTCAAAATGCTACCCCAAGATACATGGAAAGATGCACTTTCTTTTCAACTGTTACAATTAACTGCCATACAAAGCTAGTTACTGAGATGTATTCCTTTGGCACAAGAATTGTTTGTGAACTGCTATACTGTGAATATTCATTTACTCAGTTCTTAACAGTTTGTGCTTTTTTAGTGTTGACATTAGCACAAGCTGCTCCAAAAAACTGGACACATTTCAGTACTGTGAGTATTCTTACCTACATCCTTGGTAGACCCTGCACACACAGGTATATTCTACATTTGGGTAGGATTGCAGAAGTACAGAGAGTGTAAGTACTATTTTGTGGATTTTATCTTGCTGGACTTACAGGGTTGCTGTGTAAATGTTAGTTTATCAAGGCAAGTAGTCTGTCTGCGTAACTCCCAACTGTGGACCTATCCACATGATAGCCAGAGAACAGCCTGTTATTTTTTTGTCTGTGCACCACACATGTCTTTTTAGCAATAGAGCAATGGCATTCTTACAGTTGGTTGCTACCAGTACATGGCTACATCCATTTGTATTTCAGTGTTGTATTCCTACATAAGGGTATGCTTCCGAAACTCCTTCCAAAGCTATTTGCACAGTGTAACAGCAGAAAGGCTAATATGCCTCTGTGTTTCTGCCTCTGCCAGACCTCTCAACCAATCAGGTACATATTTGAACAGACTTAGGGAAAAGTCAAGAAAAAAATCAGGGACAATCAGGAACACCTTTAAAATATTTGTGCCATTAAGTTGAAACTTTGAGAGAATCAGAGCATATGAATTAATACACCTTTTCTGAAGTAAAAGAAGTGTCTTAACTTTTAGTTATTGTCATTATTCATTAAGTGTAATTCACCACCTTTCTGGCCAAAGTCAGTAGTTTTCGGAGGGATTCAGAGGGACAGAGCTAAAATTTGTATCAAAATCAGGGACATCCCTGAAAATTAGGGACATTTGGGAGGTATGGCCTCTGCCCTACACAGATATGCCAGTGTTTGTCCTGCTGTGATACTGTGTGGGGTTGTAAAGTGATGGTGTAACATTATTTCCTGCTAGAATGGCTGCTTCTCTTATCACAGTCATATAATGTAATCCTACAACAACTGTTGGTCAACATCCACAGAACAAGTTGTGTGGTATAGTATTCCTATGTTTCCTTTACATTTACTCTTTCTGATGCATGATATATTTATTTAAGTACCAACTTGATGCATATCTACCGTGGCTTAGTGGTACTTCATGTGTAGTGTGTGCAAGGTTCGGGGTTTGAGACTTACAGAGGTGTTTTATTTTGTTCTTGAGCAGAACAAGGTCCCTCACATACAGAGTGATTAAGGCACTTTTAAGCAGTTGTAAGCAGGTATGTGTGGGTTTGCACATTGCTGCGCATTGTTTAGCCAAGCGGAAACTTGCGCAAACCCGCTAACTACTGCTTAATAGTGCTTACTCCCACTAACCCCTGCGCTCATTTCTTTGAAAGAAAAGAAAAATGGGGAGATAGGAAAGTGGTGAAAAAGGGGCACAAAGAGGGAAAGACAGTATGTAAAATAGCTCGGGATGTGCAGCACAGGTGTAGGGAAGGTCCATAGCTGCCCATTTCTTCAACAGCAAAAGCTGTGCATATGCAATAAATTTGGAGGCAGATATGAAACCTTCAACCCCTGAGACAGGGGTGAGGACAACAAAGTATGTTGTAATGCCAATTAAATAACATTTCATGTATCCAGTGGACATGTGTGCAAAATGGGCAGCTATGTATGGGGCATAATTTTTTTTTTGGGAGCAGATTGCCCTTTTATTTTTTTCAGGTGAGAGTAGAATGTGGGGTAGGGGAAGTAGGTATAGTTGGGGAGGTAGGTTGAGGAGGTAAACAGACAAGACAAACAAGACGCATACAGGGGCAGTATATGACACATGTGGTGGGTGAACACCTTAGACGGGGAGGGATATTTGGAAATTGCAAGCCCATGAGCCCCCAGATGGAAACAGTGGGACTGAGGTCCCCACCCATGGGCAGTCACCACTGCACCTTCACAGCCCAGAGGGTGGCTGTGCTGGAGGCTGTGTAGGAGGGGCAGGCTGACCCAGGAGTTGTGCCACTTGGGCCTCAAGCTAGCGTAGAGGTTCTGCAACAGAACATTCAATCTCTCTATGCACCACAGCCTGGACCGTTCGAAGGGTGATAGGTGCCCCTCCTCCACACCACGCTTGCACGGGGGGCAGTCCCATCCCCTACAGCGCTTCCACCTGAAGGTGGCACAGGGCCAACGGAGGAGGAGGTCCCAGGCTGGGCAGCAGATCTGCTGGTGCCAGGTGCTATGGCCAGCTGAGGTGGGACAGGTGGGTCCACTGGGACCGGCCTTCCCATACGAACTATGTTTTGGAGATTTTAATAAAGATATGGGTTAGTAACAGTCAACAGCATTCCCAATTAGTTATAACTGCATGCAGAAGTATTCCCATTAACCCAACACACCAGATTTTCAACAGTTGAAAAGCAAGCATAACACATGCATATATAGAACAATAGTGGACATTACAACAGCATGCAGGTTTAATTGATGGCAACAGGCCACCAATATTGTGGTATTTTAACAGGGCCCATGCATAGAAATAAATGCAAATATTTATAAACCAATAGGATACATGTCCCAACAAATGTTTTGAGATTAGGCATACAGATTGAGGTGTGGAATTGCATTTTGTATGCACATACAGTAGGGTGGAAAAAGATAGCTCAAGTAACAACTTATATATCCTTCTAGTTTTCACTACTTTCCTATTAACTGCAGTTATATGTCCCTTATGTGTATTATTACATTACTCAATGTCCTTATACTGTGCAACTGGATTTTGCTAGATCATTATATACATGAGCTGTATCTTACATACAAACTGTCCAAGATGCAGATGTTACTGCAACATATTTTGAGAGTTGCTCACACACACTGCTGCAAGATGGTACACTGACAGCTCTGCTTTCATATAATTATCTAGATATGTTCAGGTGAAAGTATCAGTTATATGTTAGCAGCTCCCTACATTTCTGGCAGCACACTGACATTTCTGGGGAACACAATACCAAGCTACTCATGTGCCAGATTAACCTGTACATGCTGGGCATGAACCAACAGTTGAGGGCTGTAAATATGCATAAAAGCTACTGGAACTCCCTTCATCCATGTTATATGGGCCTACCCAAATGTGGGTTGACACTGCTTAATACAACACTACTATTTGTAGAATGCATCAGTACAACAACATATAAAAAAAAAATCACACTGACGCACCCCAGGAATTAGACATTTATTAAAGGATTATTACACCTTTATTTATTGGGTTAAAACACTTTTTGAAGGCTCTCTCATTTATTTTATATAACAGTACATGCAGAATAATTACTAACCTGCCTGATGACGCAGCCTTTGCAGCCTATCTTCATGGGCTTGCTGGTTCATAGCTCGGACACCTGCAGCTGTGAAGTAAATGCAGTGATATTGAGACATACCTATCCATAGTATAGACAAGCATAGCAATTCTTAACTACTTAATACAATGACTACTTACTCAGTACTGGGGAATTAGGCACCACACAGGATTCCTGGATCCATTGGTCCAGTTGATCCTCCCTACGTCACTTCAGGTCAGAATAATGGTACTTGACCTGCTCACCAGTCTGAGGAACACCAGAGGCACTGGTGCGATCATGGGCAAGACTGTTCCAGGCCTCCATTTTATATTGGGTACCCTGGTACTGGCCCCACAGGAGTCTTTCCTCATGATTGTGGACAAGGAGCCAAACCATTACTTTGGACTCCTCAATGCCCCAGTGTTGCACTCTAAATTGAGTGCCTTCTCCAACACCGGCCATGCTGACTGCAGAAGGAAGCTACAACCAGTTATAGCAAGTATTCCTGCCTGCGGAGCTTAAATATGCCTCATTTCCCACACTTATTTGTGATTGGCCAGTTTTGGAAAAATTCAGCTGTAGGCACGCCTGCTTAGCTGATGTTGGCAATGTTTAAAATTCCTTTGATAGATATGTGTCTGTCGAAAGTGCATGTTTATGCAATGCTGTCATGGCTTAGTGGTTAAGTACTGTGACTATTGAGCACAGTATCCTGAGTTCGAGCCCTATCACTGCTTTTTTGTTTTCCTACTGAGCAGACCTGACTGGTTAAGGTACAGTAAGGGAGGTGTGGCCATGTTTAACCAACTTTGCTCAACTTTGCCCAACATTGCTCAACATTGCTCGACGTTGCTCAACGTTGCCCGACGTTGCTCGACGTTGCTCGACGTTGCCCAATGTTGTGCTGGTTAGCGCAGTGCGCAGCTACACGCAAATATGTTGTGATTGCACTGGTTAGCGTGGTGCACAGCTGCATGCAATTGGATTTAAATATGCTCAATACTGGTAAAATGTGCTTAGCAGTACTTTATATTGCTTAAAATAGGGTACTCATGCCTCAGAATGCATAACCATTTCACCTTCATATATACATATATATATGTATATATATAATCCGTTCACTACTACAATTAACATTTCGATGCTTTTTACAAAACTTATACATAAAAAATGTCAGGAAATATTTTTGTGTACAGATTTCCAACAGAAAATGGAATGGGCAGTAGTGGGACTCAAACCAGGAATGACTCTTCTTTGTGCAAAGACTCTAACCACTACGCTATGGCGATTTTACATCATTTGCATATATTTTTCTTATTATCCTCTTCTGGTGTCTAAGCTGCTAACTGTAGCTAAGCAATGGGCAAACCCGTGCAAACAGGTGCAAATATGGGCAGCTATATCAGATGAAATAGAAAAAAAAAACGAAAACTATTTATTTTTAATTTTGTCAGTTGTTTAACATATGGGGAGAGTAGTGTTAAATTGTGCACATGTGAGCGGACTCGCTCATGTAACTCGAAATTGCAGCCTTTCTTCATTGCAGGGGCGTGGATTTTTGGACTGCTCGGCAGTCCAACACATCCCCTACACTCGTCCACGCTCCGTGTAAGCTTTAGAGTTGAGGCAGCGTGCCCTCATTAATATGCATGGTGTGTTGCCGTCATACTCTTAGACTGGCGCTTCTGTGTAAGACGAATCTAGGCTTACACGGAAGATTGGTAAATCCGTGGAATTATGTTTGGTGTTCCTCTTAATTAATCAACCCAGACAGTTAATTTCACAAATTTTCTATTTCATTTATCAATGTGTCATGCTGAGGTATTATAGTGCTTTATAATTAATTTTGCTTCATTACACGTACTGTGCATGTCTGATTTTGCCCTCAAATAATTCTGTTTTTACTGTTAGTTATAGCATTGATGTAAGCAATCATTACACACCTTTTAAAGGTCTATTCTCCTTATATCAGTTTAATCAAGCTCATTATCTCAGGAAGTTCTCTCAATTTCTTTACAAACTCACAGGAATGTTTCTTCTTGGAGTGTCATCTCCTGTTACACTCAGACACTAGCTTCCTTCTTAAAGCAGAGCCTTCAGTCACTACATTGATATTGCAGGTTCCCTGCCACAGGGCCCTAACCTACACATTTACTGAGAATTTTGTCAGTGTTTAATAGCCTTTGGTTACTACATCTGACCTCGATATTGCAGGAGCTTTGTCACAATTCCCTATACTTACAAGTCTACTGAAAATTTTGTCCGTGTTTAATGTAAGCATATTTATCATGAAGAACCTTGCTGTGTCTTACCTTTAGTCAGTTAAATGCATGCCTGCTCTGGGATTAAAAGCCTCTGTGAAATACTCGGTGCACTCTCAGGACCTCTAAAGCTGGCCATTGTCCCCGTCTGCTTGACCAGTAGACTATACTGCATATGCCAAAACCAGGAAATGACAGACAGCCTGTTTTACTTGCATCTCTTTAATTGTTTTGTTCTGGCTATAAATTGATTGCTTTCAGTTGTAAATTCATCTGATGGCAGCTTCTACCAGTCGGACTTTTCTGGTAATCAAATGGCAATAAATAAAGAAAGAAAGAAATACAATTTATTTTTTTTTTCTTTAGTAAAACAACACTATTTCAGTCAGCATACAAAGTATTATTTCTTTCCAGGCTTATGTACTTCACTTTTACATGTTTTTATTTAGATACTCCTGTCTGTATAAACAATTGCTTGAAGAGCATCTTCTAAGTGCTCTTACCCCACCATTCTGGCCATGCCCCCACCAACCTCTTTAGGCATCTCCTTCCTACCTTTCTCCTCCTCAAGCTCTGTCCCCTCCCATGTCTCAAATTTCCTCACCCTTGATTCTGCCCACATATACATTATCATAAAACATCCTGAGTTCCTCCCTTGTTTCTATTACTGATAAGCTCCCTCTGTCACTATGTCTCTGCTCTTGCCACCAATGTTCTTTTCTTTGAAATTTTAAGTGTGTGTATGTCAACAATTTCATATCAATTCCCCCGCTCTCTCATATATTTCCTTTCACCTCAACTTTGTTGTATTTCTACCCATGTTTGTTCTTCTTCTTCCTGCTCCCCTAATACTTTCATTGAGCTCCTAATCCTGTCCAGTTTGCACCCCATCCCTTTTTCTATTTACAGATTCATATAATACAAAATGATGGATATTCCAAGGCACCTGGTAGCCAGGCTGAAGCAGCACTTCATCTTCATTCATCTGCATTTGCTCCTGCCAAACATCCATCTCTCTGTTTTCTTTATACTACGCAGCCACTATCTATTTTGCCATCCTGTATAGCCCATTACTTCTGTGCTCCAAGCACCCTCCATGCCTATACTTTAACTCCTACCACTTGCAGTTTCTGATCTGTTCCTTTGAACTACCCATCTAGCTGTCTGTTGTAACCAGTCCATTTTACCTTGCTCTTCACTTACCTGAGTTACATCTCCACCTCTCCAAATCACCTCTGTGTCATTTCTATCCCATTGTAAACCAAGAGTGATCTGACACTGCTCTTTCATATAAGTTTATAGACTTTACCTTGTGCAGAGTTTCATTACACATTAATGTCCTATCGAACCAGCTGTCTGCATATGTTTTTGTCTGTTGAATATAAACTGTTTCACTTTTGCTCATTTTGTCTTCATGTATCTAACCCCTCTATCCTGTTCATGCATTTTTTAAACTCTACTAGCAGTTTACATTGAAATCTGGCTTCTCATGTAATCTACGGAAGCTATTCCCTGACCATATTACTGTATTACCTATGTCTTTTTCCATTCAAATTGCCTCTACATAGCCTAAAACGTCATCTGTCTCATCTCCATTTGGACCTTAGTAAGACCCAACTACCATTTTTCATTCCTAGATCATACCTCTACAAACTACCCACCAACCACTTAACCTCGTAAAACCTTCCTCCCACCAACTAGCTCTCACATCTTATACGAATACTACTGTTCCACTTTTTCTTCATTCTGAAATATAACATCTTCATGCATGGGACTCCTCTGGAGTATGTCCCACACTTACAGAGTGCCACTGCCATGCTAGGATGTCAGAAAACCAAAACTTGAGTTTAATGCCTCATCTCTAACCTTTCATTTTTGTATCTTTTCCATCTCTCTTTTTGATATCTTTAGCCCTTGAAGCATTGTATTTTAAAATTTCATCTCTTAATTCTTCTCCATATGCATTCCCCCTTTGACCTCCCTAACACCTCCTACCCTTCAGCCCTCCAAGCTCAGCTTCCCCTCCCCTGAACTACTCTATGCTCCTCAGGAGCTGGAAGCAGGTGGTCTTAAGCACATCACATAGATACACCAATGCTTCCTGCTACTAGGGCAAGATAGCTTAAAGTTGATGCCAGTTATCTTACAAAATGGATTCTCTTAAGCCAATGTGCAATCTATGCTCAGTTACAGTGGACCATGCAGTTTCTTAACTCTTGCATCAACAATATATTCACCACAGAAACATAGAAACAAGTAAAAATGAGCCCATTTGTCACTTTTCATCTGACTTACATGCTATTCCTGTCTCTACACAGTTGGTTGCCTAACATTTAGCTATGGCACTTCAAAGGATGCAGCAGCCCTGGTAACAAGGTCATAAGTGACATACTTGGCACATATATTTGGGCAGTAGTTCTGTACAGACACTTAGAAATAAATGTCAATATTGCATTTATAATCAGGGCTGACATACTCAGTGATTTGTGCATGGTACTTAGCTATACAAGCTGTTTGTTACATTTGTGGAAAAAGTTTACTGCAGTTTATAAAGGAGAAGATCTCTCTCTCTCTCTCTCTCTCTCTCTTTCTCTCTCTCTTTTTTTGTTCCTCAAGTTCAGTAAGATTTTTTTCTCAGGACACAGGGTGCCAGAATACCTAGCTATGGTTTGGCTTAACATGTTTAATGTTCATAAACACATGGTGAAGACCAGAAGAGTAGCTGACTCAAACAGTGCCCTGTGCCAGGACCCCACAGGAACACCTCAGCTCTTCAAGTGACGAACAAAAAAAAGCACTTTACTGTAGTGATTGGCTTATTACAGTGAGGACCACCACACACACCACCACCACCACACACACCGCACATCTCTTAACTGCATAGCTTTCAACCTCATAGCATGAAAAATCTGGACAAAGCCAAAAATAATTTTGGGACAAAGTCCCAAAAATAGGGTCAAATTTTAAATATTGGTCTTATAAATTTAGAAAGTTGTTGGAATAAAAGCTCTTGTGTTACCATGCATTTTCTGAAGCATATGAACTCTGAAACTCAATGCCTGTCATTATTTATTGAATTTAGTCTTCACTGATTTGCCACAGAAATCCAGAAAAACACAAATTTTATGAGGAACACACCAAAAATATGAGACAAACATCTGGACATTCTTTGAAAATCTGGACAGCTGAGAGTTATGCTCAGCTGTCCAGATTTTTGCATCATAATTTTGGTCAAGTCCTCATAAAATGTGTAGTTTTCTAGCAAATCACTGAGGTCTGAAGTCACTAAATAAAAGCATACACGTAAGTCTTCCTAAACTCTAGAAACTGCATGCCAGCACAAATCCTGTTATTCTAACGACTTTCTAAGTTTTAAGAGCAACATTTGCAATGCAATCTGACCCTGTTTTTGGGCCTTTTTTCCTCCCATTAATTTAAGCTTTGTCCAGAGAAAAAAAAACTTTACTGTATTAAACTGATTGCTACATTGTAATTTTTGACTTATTACAGTCAGATCTACATGCCTACCCCCCCCCAGCTTTCTCTTCCACTGAAGAGGGGGAAAACAAACAAACAAAAAAATCATTATATTAAGCCAATCATTACATTGTAGTGATAGGTTTATTAAAGTCTCCATTATGGATAGTCGATTATACCCCCTGGCATTTTGTACCTGATGCAAACTCTTGTCCCATCCTAGCTACACTTCTGGTCAGGAGAAAATCTAGCCTTGATATTAACTTATTCCCTCCAGTGGAGCTCTGGAAGGTTACACTATAACTACCAATGGGTGGAGGCTAATTTTTTGATAGAATCTAATTATGTCCTCACATTTCAAATGTTCATATCTCTGTAACCATAAGTGGTAACTAAAGAAATATAAATGGTGCACTATTCAGCACAAGCTACTTTTATTGTGGCAGCATTATTTAGGTTCTAGCACTTAAACTGGATTTTATAAGTCACTGCAACTATTGTTTGTAATATTTTATAAACAACTGCAGTATCTCAGCAACTACTAAAGTTACACGTGTACTACCTGCAGCATTCTGTTCATCCAGCTGAGAGCTTTCATATGAGGCTAATCAGTTCTGTCTGTGCCACTTGGTTGGTGAGATATTTAGAAAAAAAATAAATATATGACAGTATAGGTAAATATATGAATAGCAATATATCTCAACCTGCACTAGATACTTTGTATGTAACATAGTTTTGGAGTTATTAATGCACTTATGAACTAACAATATTTGATGCTTATAGCCATCAGTAGGATGTAACTGCCAAAACACCTGGAGGTGTCACTTGGCTGTAATGAGTTAACATCTGCCCAATACTATTACATAAATATTACAACAATATTTGTAGACACAGCAGTGCCTAGCCTCCTTTCTACTCATAAAAAAGAAGTCTTACCTAGTCTGAAGTCCACAAGTCAGTTTCTTCTTCTTCTTCCTGTCACTTGATCTTCCACAGCTTCTCTCTCTTGAGTGCATTTTTCTAGCCTCTTTATTTCTCATCTGCAGTATAACTACTCCTTCCCACCTCTCTTCTCATCCCTTCCTTTACATGATAGATGCACAAGGCACAGAGCATGAGTTGTACATAGTGAAGCACTACTGATCATTAGCCTGTGTTGCTATAAGTCTCACATTAGTGGGTTCTATTGCCATGCCTAATGCACCCTGCAGGGTCTGAGCTTAGTACTCATTTAAAATCCAGTTAGTGATCCTTGTTGCCTCTGAAATCTAACTGGGTATGGGACTATGCAAAAAAATGCATCATCATTCCCTTCAGCACAAAGAATGTCCCTTCACACTATCAAATCAATAACAATACCCTAAGAACCCATGAGGTGGAAAGGTACCTGAGATCACAGAATGACCACAACCTTAACTTTGACCACCATGTGTCTACCGTTGTAAGAAAAGCTTTCCACATAGCTCACTTGATTAGTAAAGGCATCGCCTCATGAGCCAAAGACATTATAACCCCCCCATACTTCACTTTTTGTGTGCTATTGCTATATACTTCCTTGCCTCCTAATTATTGCAATTGCTGAGTAAACCAGAAGGCTAACAACCCCTCCAGCTTTATCTGCCATAGTAATGGTCTCATCTCCAAGTTTTATTGGTGCGTTATAGCTGAGGGATCCTCCACCACATTTACTCTTACATTCCCCATCATCAGCACTTTTTCAGGCTGCTTGCCTTTGGATTCATTCATTCTTTCATTCATTTGTCATTGGTGATTTTTGACATTAATATGCCTGACCTTATCATGTGGGCAATTGTTAGGTTTATACATCCTTTGCATCTTATGAAGTTGTGGATCAACCATAACACTCTCTATGAGAAATTGTGTGACCTATGCATGCACTAATTGCATTATGTCTGCCTCTTCACTCCTGCCACTCCATTCATTCAGAAACCATTACCTGATGATATGTTCTTAGTGCATCCTTCCATCCTAATATGGACTTTATTTAATTTAGTTAGTTAGCTAGTTAGTTAGTTAGTTAATCTATTTATTTATTCTACTCACTGTTGACTGGGTTTGTCCCACTAGACCAGTGTCCATATTTCATAGAAATCAAGAAATCATATTGACTAAGGGAAATTCCCCTACTCTTGTCAGTTGAGAGGTCCAAGATGGTGACTAGGACAGGCAGAGTAGAGGCTGTGTCTAGACACAGTGAGTAGAAGGAGTAACTTCAAATGAAAACAAAAATTAAAGTGGATCAGATTCTTACACTGCAATATGAAGGATTTCACTGTAAATTTTTGATGACATTGATGAAGAACAACCAGAAAATAGTTTGCTTTCTCTGGAGGTAATTTAATGGAAAAGCAGTTTCCATAGCAAAGTGTTGGTATACTATTAGAAACTGTGAATCCCGGGCATGCATTGAGATTGGATGATGAAGAATGTGATGCTGTCTTTCAAGTTTTGCTGACATGAATTTTAAAACTTATGAACTGACATTTAAAGTTGTGGTCCTTACAGATTAGAATAATAATAAACTTGTGAGGGAAGCATCATTTGGAAAGTTGACAGTGAGACTTGTTTAGGTATTGGTTTCCTTTATAAACAGCCTGCAGTAATAAGTAACAATGTTTATGATACTATGGACAGGAAGGGGTTTCTGGTGGAAGCAATGGTTAGACACACTATAGTTAGAATAATACATGGTATATGACAATCGTAATATTTAGAGAAGATTTATAAAGTTTTGTTGCTTTGATTTTCATTGTTTCTAGTCCTTATAGCTTTATCAAAGATCTGTATTAAGAATGAAGTTAGAAACATTAAAAAGTGAAACTTGCCATTACAGACTGGTCACCACTTGGAGACTGAAGACAGAGTGAAAATATAGACTTAATTAAGGAATGAGGGGGTTAATGTTACCTCAGAATTCAACTGGTAACCAGCTGAGAGAGAAAATACAGGTAAGTACTGTCACCTATTATCATTACTGCCAAATGTTAATAGCTTTTCAGGGGAGACATTTTCTGATTATGGGAGACTTGGTTAGGGCAAACTTTGTGCTAGCTACCATGGGATCTTTTACAACCACCTGAGCTACCATTAGCTCAGGAATATTGCATCTTAGTTTAAAGTGATATCCTAAGGATGGCATACTCATTTACAGCACTCCATCCCACACATGTTGCACTACAAAATCATTATTGGAAAATTAATCCCAGGTGCTCATGTGGGGATAGAGCATAACGCCTTCAGATCTGCCAGCAGCAAAAGCAAGCAAAAGTGCTACCTGTAGGGCCACTGAAACTTCTTTCTTTCTTCCTCCACAGGTTTATTATTATTCTAATCTGAAAGGACCTTGCATAATTCCCCATTTATTTGAAAGGGTTCAGAATTCCATCCATTAATCACCATGACTACAAAGGGATTAGTATGAAAGATTTGACAGCAGCACCAAAGGTTTCCTTCAAAACTATAAAGTTTAAAATCAGTTCAAAACATTCCTGTTGACAAGAATTAAAAGCCTTGCAGAAGTCAATGAAAAAGACTGTAGCTCTGACATTAATACTTTGGAAAAGATAAAGCAAGGATTTTATAAAACAAACACAGCAAGATGGGGCTTCCCTGCCTGTTTACATAAAATGTTGTTAGGAGGAACATGATGTTAGTGAGTATGATCTATACAAACCCAGATGACACTGCAGTTTCATTAAGGATTTGAGAGACTGGATAACTACCTGGATGAGTATGGTTCTTGCCTTCTTGTCAAAAATACTTTCTAAAGTGTGAGAACAGATATTTATGAAGAGGATGAATGTTGAAATACGTGTAATACATGATAGATTACTTGTCTACATAGCCTAAACATCACTCATTACAGTAAGACAGTGCTCTTTCAAAGTAAGCCAGTATGACTTGCATGCGGTATGTCACAAATGAGATAATGTAAATGTTGCTGTGTCACCTTTATGAATAATTACCATTACCTGAACCATTCATGAGGTGCACACAAGTTATGATGCTATAAGCCAGTGTTGAAACAATTATTCATATTCAGTTTTTCTTTCTTTACAATTTCCTATCATTTTCACATTTTGCCTTTTACATTTATACAATGCCTGGCAGCATACAAACAGGTTTCACTGCTGAAGAAAAAAAGAAAAAAAATTAATTTGTTCCACCTTCTGTAGTGCAAACATGCTTGGCAGCAGTGTGCTTCTGTTAGCACTGTGGTCAGTTCTGAGTGGAAAAATTCCACCTGTCACATACCTGTCCCTTTAGTACAAACTCTAAGTGCAGTGTATTTAGATAAAGAAGACAGGTGATTCAGGGTCTAAATCCAGCAAACAGATACTTTTACAAAGAATGTCAGAAAGTGATTGTTCACAACATGTTGCTTAGGAATGTAAAACTAAGTACAAATCAGTATGATAAATATGTTTATTGCAACAAATGTATCAGTAATGCTTGCATGCCTAAACTTATATATCTAACATATATCATTAATGCTTCACTTATAACCACAGGATAATGTGGATAAAATTTGTCAAACATGATAATGAGGACATTGTATTTAAAATGCAGTTGCATAGGTATTATGTGCACAATAATTTTGCTATAATTAGGACTGTATGTCTTATGAAGTAAATATGGAACATACCATGGCCATTATTACTGTTGCTATGCAGCTCCATCAACCTGAACTATACTTACAAACAGAAATACTGCTTTTAACATTGCAAGCAGTCCCAGAACTGCTTAAAGTCACAGACATACAGGCCTCTCTTAAGTATATATCCATTCATTCTGAAATTACTATATCTCTAATTACAATATAAAGTTTTCCTATAACACTGAGAATAATTAAGCTGAGTTTCAGTTGTTGTGTTCTTTATCCCAGGGGTTTGATTCCCATTAGGTACAACTAAATTCTAACAGTGTGCAAGTCCAAACAACCAAATATGTAAAAAGTCATATTATTTATCCTTCCACACAACAAGGATTACAACCCAATACATTAAGCATTTTAGTGTTGAACACTGGAACATGAGTCAGTAGGTTGGGCATCATGCATGGCAAATCACACTGCCATGTTTCTCACCTTCAGTGTAATTGGATGTAATCACTACCAATATGTCTGGCAAGGACTTGTTATGCTTTCCAATGCACAAATTCAGCTGGCAAGGATGTGTCTCTCTGCACACAGTCTGTTACATGCAAGATCTGAATTGGGCACCAATTCAGACATATACCAGTAGCTTGACTTCTGTAGGCATGGCTGGTAAAGGAGAGGATGTTTCTCCATTCAGAGCACAAAGGTGGGGTTTTGAGGAGTGTGGGGTTTTATGGCACTCCTTGTAAAGCACCACAGTTGTAGATTGCTGCAGGGGGATTATACTGGGTCTCAGTATAAGGCTGAGACTTGGAATAGCTTGGCCAGCTGTCTCCAGTGCAACTGGCATTCCATGCACTGAGGAAAATGCTGTCACCAGTATAGTGACATGGAGAGGCACAAGCAGGTTCTCCTGAGCCAATAGGAGGATGAATAATAAGACTGAAAGCACCTATCAGTTGTGTAGGTATACTGACCTATCAATAGTCAAAGCTATAGGTTGGCTTAGACAGCCCAGACAGTTATTCCTTATGCTTTCCTGTCTTCTTTTTCTCTACTGTACAGCTGTAGATGAGTTAGTTTCAACATGAGGCACATAAGGAAAGACTAGCTCACCTTAGAGAGGCATGGGATAAGTATGCCTCAGGTCTGAATGCAGGACAGATAATTATTTTCAGTCCCTCACTACCTAGCATCTTGAACAGACATACCTCAACCTTGAGGTCAAGCATGCATGCCTTATCCAATAGCTCTAACTGCTTGCATTAGGCAATGACTACTCCAGCTTAACTGTGTTATCATCATCATCATTTTCATGAGCCCCCTTATTCCCATTTTCTACATGTGGTCGGGGTCTCATCATGTTAACTGTTGCCATCTCTCTCTCAATTCAATGCCCACTCCTGCCTTTTTTGACACTAATGCCTGACTGTCACAGATCTTCTCTCACACAATTCATCAACCTCTTTGCTGGATATCCTTGTTTTCTCTTACATTCTTCCTGTCTATCCCAAATATTTTTCCTCATATTGTCTTCTGCTTTTCTGCATGTGTCCAAACCACCATAATCTTTCTTTGATCTTTTCTGCAACTGCAGCTACTTTGGCTGCTCCTCTCATGTATTAATTTCTTTGCCTGTCCCACAGTGTGCATCATATCACCTGTCTCAGGCACTTCATTTCCATTACGTCTAGCTTCCTCATTTGCTCTGCCTTTACTGACCAGGTTTCTGTACCATACAGTAGTACTGGTCACACCACTGTCTTATACATTGTACTTTTCAGCTTCATTGGCATTCTTCTGTCATTCACCATACTTGACACTCTCCACTAGTTGGCTGCAGCCCCTCTAATTCTAGCTTTAACATTTTCATTCAGACTTGCCTTCTTGTCAGCCACCTCTCCCTGATACTTGAAGCTATTAACCTGTTCCACTATCTTCCCTTCTATCCCAATTCTCAGTTTGTCTTGATTACCCCAATTTGCTGCCATTACTCCTGTCTTATCTGTGCTTAGTTTTATCCCACGTGCCTCCAGTTTTGCATTCCATTCCCATATCCTTTGCAGAAGTTCTTGCTCACAGTCTGCCTGTAATGACACATCATCTGCATACAGCAAGTTTGTTGATTTGTCCCATCCAACCTGTTTGCTAATGTAGTCCATCACCAGTATGAAAAGCAGTAGGCTCAGAGATGAACCCTGGTGCACACCCACTCACACTGGGAACCCCTCTGTGAAACCGAACACTCCATAGTTGAGTCATTGCGTTCTTGTACATAGCATGTGCTAATACTACCAATGTTTCTGGGTCTGAAAACTACAGCAGCACAGCCCAAATGATCTTTCTTGTGACCTTGTCATTATCTTGTTTCTAGTCTAGGAATGCCCAGTTGGAGTCTTTCCTCATCTCTAGCGTCTTCTCAACTATCTGTGTCACTGCAAACATCAGGTCATCAGTGCTACATCTTGGTTTTAATCTGAACTGCTCATCTCCAATCTTACATTCTGCTACTGTGTGTATCTGTTTATCAGTCACCCTCTCCAGAACTTTCATTCAATATGACAGGAGTTTGATGCATCTGTACTGCCCACTGTTGTGGATGTCCTCTTTGTTCTTGTACACTGGCAGAAGTATGCTTCTTCACCAGTCATTGGCTATGAAGTTCACTCCACACTGCTATAAGTACCTTCAGGAGCCATTTCTCCCCTATCTCACCCAACATCTTTATCATATCTGCTGTGACCTCATCTGAGCCTGTTGATTTCCCTGACTTCATTTTCCTTAACGCTATTCTTACTTCTTCTAGGGTGGGTTCCTCTTCTTCTCCCATCATAGGCTGTGTCTGGGGCAGTACAGCTTCTGTGGGATTTTCTTCATTCAGAAGCTATTGCAAATACTCCTTCCATCTGCCTTTGATGTCCTGTGGACTATTGAGCAGGTTGTCCCTTATGAAGGGTGTCTGACTATCATCTTTATCTTTCTGTCTTTGGCTTGCAACCTGATATAGTTTCTTTGTGCCATCTACTGAGTCATTTTCCAGAAGATGGTAGAGTGCTTCTTATGCCCTGTTCTTTGCTATTGCAACTCCTTTCTTGGCCAACCAGTATCCCTTCCATACCAGGTTGGGCTTTTCTATCTACCACTTTTTCCTGCACTATTTCTCTCTTTTGATGACTTCTTGGAATTCTGCATTCCACTACCATGCTTTCCCTATGTACTTATTTCCATACCTGGCTCAGACAGATATCAGTTCTTTAGTCCTCACACATGCTGTTTTGAGGTACTGCCATTCTTCTTCAACTCCACCTATTTCCTCCTCTTCTTGGAGTGCCGAAGCCCTGAGTTATTCCTTGAACCTGTTGTACTTTCTCTCCAGTCAACTTCCAGGTCTTTAGCCTGGTCTCTGTTGACCTTAGAGCCTGCTCTGTCCACTGTTTGCAGTTGATTTTGGCAACCAATGGTTTATGCTGTGGGCCACCTGTTTCACTTGGGATGACTTTGCAATCAGTGATTCTACCCCAGTGCCTTTCCTTATTAGGAGGAAGTTTACTTCACTTGCATCTGTGATCGTGTGACTGCCTTTCTTTCATCAAGCCATTTGACAGAGATAAGTTTAGAATTTCCTCTCCTTCTTTATTCTTGTTGCCCCACCCATGTGGACCCAGACAGTCCTCATATCTGTCCTGATATGTGCATTTAGGTCTTAACTTAACAACACCAATTCATGTTGCCCTGCTTTTATCTAGTAGACCCTGCACCTGCTGTCTTAATGCACTCTTTTCCTCACTATCACAACCCTGCTGTGGGGCATAGACTCAGATTATGAATACTATTACAGGAGAGTTGCCTTGAGTCTGTCACTAATTCTGATGGTATCCCTTACTGCCTTCTGAAGCCTCTCTCTCACCACAATTCCCACACCTGTCCTCCTCCTGAATAGTACACTCTGGATCTCAGGCCAAGTGGCTTCACTGCACAGCCTCCTCCTCCTCTGTCTGATCCTTTCTTCCAAGCTGCATTCTACAATTCTCAGTTCATGTTTGGCAGGTTGATTGATTTTATGTCTAGTTTTCCCTCAACAGACCTATCCTAGGTAACCCAAGCTGGGCAAATAGACACCAGGCAGCCAGTAGCTTATTGACCTAGGGGCAACCCTTCCACCATTAAGCATGAGTCCATGGGTTCCCAGCTGTAGTCATGTCCTCAACCCCATTTATCACCAGCAAATACCCATGCCAGTTTGGCAACATTGGTCAACATGATCAACTCATCTACATCACTGAATGGCTAACCCTGCCACAGTGGACAGTCTGTTATCTGTATTCTATCTTGAGGATACTGCACACCACAGTAGATGCACAAAGCCTGTTGGTCTGTACAACTCTTCCCTCTATAGGGCACAATGTAAAGACTGTATTGCTGCACCAGCTACATTTGATTGGTGAGTTTGAGAAGGAAACACTCACCATGTTTCTCTGAGGTGGAATGAACTCCACATAGACACAGGGAGAACATGCAAACTCCAATCAGGCATTGGCTGGAAGTCAGGATCAAACCTTTTATCTTATGCATAAGAGGCAAAACCTTAACCATTATGCCAGTTGGTTCAGCTTAACTGCATGTAGATTCAATACCCAGCAGCTGCAATTAGGTTTAATTACAGGATAGCACCTTTAAAATTTTAACTGCAGTAATGAATGTCAAGAAGAATTATATTATTGTAAATGTGAATGCATAATGTATATCTTATATTGCATAATCAAACAAATGTTTGCTATTTCTTATATCCTAGCAGTGAGATTATGTTATTTCAAATTAATGCCTGCCCATCATAACTTGACATGACAAACATGTACATATAATTTACTCATATCTGTTTACGTATTGATATCATAAAATAATGTGACATTCCATGGCTCTAATTCTCTCATTTTTTCGACCCCCCCCCACCTTTTTATTTTTTATCTGTCTTAAAATTCTTCTATTTTCATAGATTGATGCTGAAAACAAAATGAGCATCAGCACATGGAGGCAGACTGATCACTGTTGCTTATGTCAGCATATTTCCACAGGTAGAAGCAAAAACACCCAGCACATCGGGGTCACAACCTGTCAGTGTTGCCTAGAAAACTCTGCCTTTCATGCTCCACATGAATCAGGTATCCTGCCCTGGTTGCTGGTGCAGTAATACCCTCCAGGAGCAATAAGAGTGGGGGTTGCAATTTTGTCACCCAGCAGGAGCTGACAAGGTTGGTGGAGATTATAATGGAGAGGGGCCTTGTTGCCCAAATCAGCTGAGTTGAAAGGTCCTTCATCATATTTTTAATTGATGTTACATCCTATATATATATATATATATATATATATATATATATATATATATATATATATCTATGTCTACTATGGTTGATTGAAAACTCACTTGACTGAAAATTAAATTATTAAGACCACTTCACTGAAAGCTCACTTCACTGAAAACTCATTTCTTTGAAACTCATTTAGTTGAAAGTTATAAATGGCCTTTCCCCAGTGTAGTGCGACCCTGGAGTTAGTATATAAAGTAAGGGGAGGGGTGTGAGGGGCACAGCCCCCCACATATTATAAACATTTTAAACTATACACGGTGATACTTACAAGTGCAATAAATGTTTCCAAAAGAGAATATATAACGAAGATATGTGAAGGGCTGTGCCCCCCACTCTCCCCCTTACTTTATATACTAACTCCAGGGTTGCACTACACTGGAGAAAAGGCTATTTATAACTTTCAACTAAATGAGTTTCAAAGAAATGAGTTTTCAGTGAAGTGAGCTTTCATTGAAGTGGTCCTAGTAATTTCATTTTCAATCAAGTGAGTTTTCAACCAACAGTAGCAGACCCATATATATATATATATATATATATATATATATATATATATATATATATATATATATATATATATACACACATGCATATGCACTTTTATATATATATATATATATATATATATATATATATATATCTATATATATATATATATATATATATATATATATATATATATATATATATATATATATATATATGTACACATATATTGTTGTTACCCATTCCCAGTATAGGGACTGCCCAATTTCAGCAACTTCTGTGTTTATTTCTACATTTGTATTATGAAGAAATGGATAGCTATGGTGCTGTCCTACCACCATCCTGTAAATACTAGTACTTCTTCCCCTGTGTCCTCCCTGCTGCTTGCCCACCCACAATCATTTTCACCACTGTCATATCAATCTCTTTTTTCACACATTTAATCTGGAAAAAAGTAGAATCATACACAACATGCAACACACATGGATAGAAATGCCCTGTAAAAATGTTATGTTTTGGTCTTGGGTTTTGGTAACAAGACATACTGCTGTAAATCAATAGTTAGGATTTATGTTGATTCACAGTAATTATAACAAAAATATTGTGCACATCATAGCTATTTAACTGCATTTCAAATCAGATAGCCTTGCTGTCATGTTTAATAAGTTTTACATATATTCCCTGGGATTCATGAAGCTCGGCGCAAGGCCGGCGTAAGGCCTGCGCTGGTCGTGCGGCGTATATATGGTGTAGTAGCAACATATGCATATTAATGAAGGTGCACTGCCACCACATCCACGTGCATAGGAAACGTGCGCAAGTGCATGGGCCGTTTTTAAGTCAATGTCGGCTGTCGATGAGCAACCTAAACGGCTGAATATTATAGTCTGCCTGCAATAGTAATCACACCTATCAGTGTGTCCGTGGTTAATGAAACATATGCAAAGCATGCAAGACAGTTCCTGGCCACACAAAATTGAGAATCAAACAGAAATGCATGCAACAAAATATAAAGTTTCCATCCTTGGAACAAATGATATTTAAAATTGTGTGTCCATAATGTACTGCACTGTAAGTAGTTATACCCAGTGGAAGTGAAGCGCATCATGTCAGCGCGCCGCCAATACACACTTCCAGCCCCATGGGCAGGGTCGCCAGCAGTCCCACATTGGTAGTGATAGTACACAGCTGGGCAGTTGTGGCCATATAACAATCGTAATGAAACCTGACAGTCCATATTGTATACCAAAATCACACAAACATATGAATATTAAAATGTGCTATACACATGAACAGGAACATAAGCGGCACATACACATAGGATGGTATATGCGGAACCGGGACATCTAAATGCAGAACCCATGCATGCATAATGCAATACGCAACATCCCCTGTATAGCACACAACCAGCACCCATGCCCGAATGTCCACCAAATCCAGCTACCAGCCTTGCGCAGCCGTCCACCTTCACATAGCGAGTATTATCCATATGTAGTAGGAAGTATTGCCCTAGGCAGTGTCAGGATTGCAAACTATGTATCCCACGTTTGTAAACATCTCATCACAGTTTTGTAAATCCAAATGCCCGCACGTTCATGTTTTGGCAAAATTTGTGTACATCCCGCGTGGGATAAGTAACCTGTTTAAACATCAGCGTTGTTTACATGCCACAATGTCTACTACTGTACACATCTGGACAAAAGTTGCATGTGTAGTCACGGTACTGTTCAGTTTCTAAATGGACATGCATAACATACTACGCAGGACGGAACACCTGTCCACCATGCAGGTCTCCCCACATGAATTATCAACAGAATATATTCTACTCAATCACATACCGACACCACACCTCTCAACCTATTACAGCAACAAAATCTGGACAAAGCCTAAAATGATGGGTGGACAGATAGGGACAGATGTAAATACTGCTCTCACAAACTTCGAAAGTTCACAGAATAACAGAACGTACATTAGCATGAAATGTTGTGAAGGATGTGGGGTAGTCCCCGAGTATTACAGAGGTCCGTACATATTTACAGTAACAAACCTTCACATTTGTTTACTGTACTACTGCATACCTGTAGTTAATTCATGTCCAAAATAATAATCCTCGTATGAATGAATACAGGAAATAGTCAAATGTGAATGGGAACACCACTCACCGTAGATTATGTATTGTAACCACCCCCACCCATATTATGTATTGCCAACATAATAAGCTGCTGACAGGTGCCCAAACATCTGTGTCTGTAAACACAGGTAAAATGTACAAAATGGACAAACTCTGTCCATGTGCTTTGTCTGACATTTGAACACGGTCAGGGCAGTTCCGTTCACAAGCCTAAACCCAGATCACCACATGAACACCCTGACAATCAAAGACTTGTATGTGCCAGGACTATAAGCCTTGGAGGTCTGAATATCCCTGGATTGATTAAATATGCAGCTTGGGTCCAGAGCAGTAGGGAGTAGGGAATGTGTAATATGTAGTACCGTGTTTTTCCCAGCAGGAGAATGGATGCCTGTGTTGTACGTGAAGCGGTGAGGCATATGTTAATGTAGCTATGTACTATGGGTATGCATATAAATGAGTCAGAACACCAATAGTATAGTGGTTACAGCATCCGGCCAACGTGAATGCAGCCCCGGTTCAACTACGACTACAGCACATATAATGTTAAAGTGTAATGAATGTGTCTGTGCTGTACAGACATTTAAATATGTAAAGGTGAACGTGTGTTTCGCATATGTCTGTTAACCGGATTACAGATATTTTACTGGTGCTGTCACAAGTAATAAAGCCCACGTAAGCACAAAGACTTAGTAAACATATGTAACCCACAATAAGGATATGCAAGTGAGCCTGCACGTGTGTAATCCGCTCACAGCATAGCAAATGAATGCTGTTTTCTACACGTTATTTCTATATATGGATATATACATCTGTGTATAGATATATATCCACAGACTTAAACTAAATAAATATATGAAATAAATAATGTACAGACATATATCTATCTATCTATATATATATATATATATATATATATATGTATATACAAACACAGACAACATTAATTGATATATACATAACAAACATATAAACATATGTCCTTGTAGATATAACACATGTACATAAATAGGTTACATCATAGCTATTATGGATAGACATACAGACGTGCAATAAAGGTAAATACACTGCTGCTTTCCAAACCATTGCCCGGAAAGTACCAGTGTGCCAGATCTGCAAGTTCTACTCTTTAAACATGGATATAGGTGTCCTTTGCAGGACCTCAAAAATTGTGAATCTATACAGGCACCATCCTGTAATGATTGCTGCAAAGAAGTGTCATCCGCAACTACAATATAGCTGTGCATGCAACAGTAGCCTGTGCAAGTGTAATAAAACATGGGTTGACAGAATGTATGACATATGTCCCGATACGAGGAGAGTGGATAGTGCTTAGAAGTGTCTTCATAATTTATTATCGCTCACATTAAATATGTCTTATGACTACTGTGGAGGGGTGTCAGGTATGGGAATCATGGGTATGCAATAATGGGCCTAGGTGCCTAGGTGTTGGTTGGCACAGATTTATTAGGTCTGCCCTATGGGAGTGATTAATATTCCTATGTGGGTATAGCACACGCCTATATCTTCCAAAAATGAAGAACCCATCTACTTGATATTGTGTAAACCATTGGGGGAAGACGTAGGGACTTATATCAGTGTCTTGTAAGCGATTATCATGGATGTACATGCGTATGACTAAGATGGTAACCATACCTCTCAACCTTTCAGAATAAGACATCTGGACAAAGGCATTTTAAAATAAGTACAAATAGGGAATATTTTAAATATTCCTCTTACAAAGTTAGAACGTTGATAGATTAATGGATCATTCATTAGTATGAATGTTTTGAGGGTTATTAATTATAAACTACTAATGTCTGTCATTATTATCTAACCTCAAAGTCCCTAATGACTTGCCAGTAAATTACCAGAAAGGCACAATATTATGAAAAAAGGAACAAAATTATAAGTCTAAGTTCGGGACATTTACCCAAAATGTGTACAGTTGAGAGGTATGAAGGTAACCCTGTCCTAAATAAATGTACAGAACTAGTGAGATTAGGTGGACAGGTGTGAAGAAAGACGTGGTGACAAATGACAAAACATGTATAAGTCAAAAGCATGTACCTCGATAAATGTGATGAATACTTATGCCCTGTGATAGTCAATGTGGAAGGTTAATAGAAACAAAATAAATGTGTCCTTCAGGGTGTTATGCAGTGTCCCCGATACAGTGTTCAGTCTCCCACACTCGCATGTGAGTTCTGCCACTGACAGAAAGTGCAAATACCGGCGAACACATAAGGTAGATGATAGCAGAATATGTTTTGATTAGCACCTGTTGGCTTTTGTGAGGAACACAACACTCTGAGCGGGTGTGTCCTGCAAAAGGAATGTAATGGCATCTGGCCTGTGATTTCTTCATATATTGTGTGTAGTGGTGTAATAAAATGATATATCTTGTATCAGAAACAGATACATGCTATAGGAAACAGTATTATTGACTACACTACTACAAGAAAAATCTGATGGTATGAAAAGCGCTGAAGTAGTCAGTTTAGTATTGACCACAGGTATGTGTTGACTTGTCAAATGTCACAGCTGTATATATAGTTCCTATAGGGCTGTCACCTCTACAAATGATGAAAGTGGGAGCTGCTCTGTAGAAATGTCAGACGTAGCAGGTCAAAACATACCTACAGCCATGCATACTCCACAAATAGACATATTAGCACATAGCAAAGCTTAGGCCAGGATTCATGAAGCCTTGGCCGGTGTGTACGAGTAGAGTAAGACTAGAGCAAGGCAAGATGTCTGCCAAGCTATTCAGCAATATCCTGTAGGGGCGTGTAAGACAGCCCCTAAAACGAACGTTGCACGGACAATGTTAGGATATGAAAATTACCCCATTTGTAGGTGAAAGCTATGCAAATGATGTAAAATTTGTGATACATGAAACAGTAAGCTGTCTGTGCAAGAGTAGAGTTATGTGCAGAAATGTACTCAGATGTTAACCGAGTAACGTTCTGCAAGTAGCTAAACGGAGCAATGTCACCTGAAATAAAGGATGAATTTAGTTGAAGAAGCATGCCAATGGCCAAATATAAGGCCAGTGGCATGTTTTTCCATTAGAAATTAATAAAACTCTAGTCGTCCTCCCTCGATCTCCGGTGTTTAAGCGTAGCGCAGCGGCACGAATACGCGCTTACAAAACAAGAAAAATATGTAAAATGTACATACAAATTGTAATGTTAGTTAAAAGTTAGTTCGCCATGCAGGTGAATGGCAAGCTGAAGACAACATGGCTACTGAGTAGTGGTTGCTATGTGTGGAAGCGCACTTTCAGAGATGTAACCAAGCATTAGTAGGCAATCCTATGCAATTGAGGCTGAGGATAGTGAATCACAATTTGTCATGCCATATGGGCCAAGCCTCTACAGTGTAAGAGTACGTTAAGGGGACTATCGGGGTAGAAGATAGGTGACATCATGAGTGTGTATGTATAAAACACTGTAATCTTATTGGAGCAGTGTGTCACATGTTTGCTGTCAGTTACTCATCAGTGGAAGAGGCGTGTTATGATTTATCCTAGGTAAAGTCAGGAAACTGACGGTGTATGCCATGGATATCACTGAAGTTTCTTGCAAACCTGCTTACAGTGTGTTCACGCCTGTGCACGCCTGTAAGCCCGAGTAAGCATGTGTGCATGCGTGTTTGCCCGTGTGCGCGCGTTGAAGAACGAGTAAGCTAATGTAGGATTGTTGAAGCCCGTGTAATGTCGTGTAAGCCAGTGTAAGTTTTTGTACGCATGTATAAGACTGTGTGTGCATGTGGAAGTGGATGTGCACTTTACTGTGGTCCTATGCGCGGTGCTGCTCACTGTGGAAACAGACAGTGAAAAGGAAGGTAAACAAATAGCAGTAAGTTAACCAAGGAGAACTACCACAGCTAGCAGGTGAAAACAATCAGAATGAGCATATTACACAGCCAGTACAGTAGGCCAGCACAGCACAGCACTTACAACTCTACAAACAGCATTCCACCATGTTTTTCTCAGACACACTGCAACACTGTAGTATACTAAGAGAAGTGAAAACTGAAAAAGCTTAACTGAGACAACATAATGTTAGGGGCTGCCATTGCTACTATACGTCAACATATGCAACATGCGGAGGGTTGTGCCAATGTGAATGCTGCTCAGCAACACACAGTGAGTAGATGGAGAAGAGTGTGCAGGCACAGGGTAACCTACCAGGGGCTACATGAACTGGAGATAGTAGAGCACTATAGAGTGGACAGAGACCTCCTGCAGAAGATTGTGGAGCTGTGCAGGCCATGTCTCACACACAGAACCAACAGAGGGAAACCCATCCCAGTGGAAACCAAGGTATGTGTTGCCCTAAGGATACTAGCAACAGGTACCTTCCAGAGATCAACTGGTGATATGATGTGGATTTCACAAACATCAGCATCCAGGGTACTGCACCATTTCATGAATGCCATGTCAGCACATGTCAGTGATCATGTATATATCCCCAATTCCCGTGAGGTATTGGGCAGCAATATGTGTCTTTTCCACACAATAGTGGAATACCCTGTGTACTGGGTGCGATACACTGCACGCACATATGCATCAAAGCACCAGCCAGTGAATGTGGTAGGGCCTACATCAACCACAAGGGCTTCCCCTCCATGAAGTGGCAGTTTGTGTGTGATGGCCAGCCCATAATACTGAATGTGTGTGTTGGCTGCCCTGGAAGCTGCAATGCTTCCTACATGTGGCATCTGACGCAGCTGTACAAAACATTTGGCAATGGGGACAACCCTCATGGTCACCTAGTGGGGGATGCTGGATGTGCAGTTCAACTGTGGCTGATGACACACATCAGAAATGCACACACATGAACAGGAATGCCATAATGAGGCACACACACAAACAGAAAATGTAATCTAGCATGTGTTTGTGTTGCTCAAGTCACAGTTCTGGTGCCTGGACACATCTGGTGGAGCATTAAAGCACTTGTCAACTACATGTACAAGAATTGTCTTTGGCCTAGGTAATCTGTGTCACACACACACACACACACACACACACACACACACACACACACACACACACACACACACACACACACACACACACACAACAGTTTATATAGATAGTGTGAGTGACTGTTCATGTATGTGTTTTACTGCAGAACAGTTCAAACACAGCAAAGTCTGTCAATAATGGGCATTCATCATAGTTGTACAACCACCTTGGTGGATATGCATGCAGACCTCTCATTGCTTATGTGATACAGTGATGTACTTCAAAATACCATTGTAAATGCAAATATCAAATAACAAATGACATAGCACTTGTCTATATGTACACATTGTTACCCATTATACATATTGGGGTCTAATACCTATGTGTTACTGTTGGTATAGTATGTGTAGTAAATGTGCCTTATAGCCTTATAGGTTTACAGCATGGGTTGGATAACATGTATCTGTCTGTATGATACCCTTGTGTAGAATAACTGTGCCGTGCAGAATGCATTGTAGGCCACAGTATGAATTTCCAGATGTGGACAGGAATATCCCTATTGTCTTTGCTTGTAACTAACATGGCTATATGTCAAACAGTAATGGTCCCAGCAATGTGTGGCGGTCAATACCAGTGCTTACTGGTATAGTATAGTACATGAAGGATCCACATGCTACTGTGTGTCCTACATGTGTGGGTCAGTTGTGAAGATATATAAGAATTGGTTATTCAGACTGTTGAGGTCGTGTCTACTACCATAATGCAAAACAATCACAGATAGTAACGGTATCACCCACAGCACAGTGTAAAACCATATCAATCACACATGTGTAGACAAGTACAACAATATGTGTATTATAATGAATACTGGCTACCAATAGAAACTATGAAGTGTTAACAGTGTATAATACAGGGCATGTCACCATTCCAATGTGTCCACTATACATGTACATGCAGACAGTGCACCTTCACCATGTTCACAAATAAATACATGAAAATCTGTACTACACACACACACACGTACTGCACACTCTGAAACACATGCTGCCAATACTACACACGTCAGTCAAATGGCACATGGATGGATAATAAATCTTCAGAATTAACAGTGCTGTACACTATACTACATTGATGATCATAGCTGTAATGCATCATGCCTGCTTACATACACCTAGAAGGAAATCACACTTTGTGTTAACAACATTTGAACATTATTACAGTGCTATGAAGTCACCCTGTGCATCAGCACCATGTTAGTCTGTTCCTGCATCAATGTTATACATTACAAGAGGTGGCACAAGTGTCATCATATGCACAGGGTATGTTGTTTCTTTTCCAGAGCCTGTCATTGAGCCATCCAATCAACATGTATGTATTTGTGTGTGTGTGAGGGATGACAGTTTTTGCATGGCCCAATGTTGATGCAGTGTGTGTGTGTGTGTGTGTGTGTGTGTGTGTGTGTGTGTGTGTGTGTGTGTGTGTGTTATCCCTAGCTGTTTGTTTTATGTGTGTGTCTGCATGTACACAGTTTCAGCATGTGTTAGCCATATACAGGAGGTTGTGGGACAGTCACAGACTGTACCTGCCAGGCTGTACAGATCGCCATTTCTGGCCATGGACACCCCTCCATGCATTCAACAATATTCCAGTCCTGCACCTGGCAATGTATGCACATACATTCTTGGGATCTGTATCACAACCTGTGGATAAACAGGAGTCAGTAATGTTAACATGATTTGCATAGTATTGTCATTTAATACATAGTTATATGAGCCATACTCATCCTCCAAAGTAATAACCACTGCTGACTGTTGCTTATATGTGCACACAACCGTTTAAAGGTGCTGTACTATCATTGTTTTCAATGTCCCTTGTAATACCCAGCAACAAAATAACTGGTCACTACACAACTATAACCCAGGATCACTACAGCACACAGTATGTGCACTATCACAGAGCCATAGCAGATTTAGATACATCTAAGGTGATCACGTACAGATAATGCAGCACATTCAATAGTGCTAATATCCACATACATATTACATATATGTATATATATATATATATATATATATATATATATATATATATATATATATATATACATATATATACGCACACACACACACACACACACACACACACACACACACACTTGGTAGGGTTGAGATTAGAACACAGACCTGACTACCTTATCACACTACAGCATTACACATGTACAGAACATGCTACCGTGATTACTAGATCACAGCAGTCACACAGGCATACGTCTAGCTTGCTGACATCAGCATCAAAGGCAAAGACGCCGTACGGATTCTATGGAGAGTGAATAGTGTAAAAGCAATGTACTGTTGTCATGCAGTGGGAAACACCCACACACGTGGCAGGATTGGGATTAGAAGACAGACCTAACTACCTTATCACACTACAGCATTACGCATTTACAGAAGGCGGTACCGAGATTACTGAACACAGCACTCCCAGAGGCATACTTCAAGGTGGGTGACATCATCCGCAAAGGCAAAAAAGCCGATAGGGAATGTATGTGGTGTGAGGTGTCTAAAAGCATTACTGTGTCCCCAGGCAGCTGGAAACACACACACACACACACACACACACACACACACACACACACACACACACACACACACACACACACACACACACACACACACACAGAGGCACACACTTGACAGGGCTGGGAGTTGAACATACACCTAACTACATTATCACACTACAGCATTACGCATTTACAGAACGTGCTACCGAGATTACTGAACACAGCATTCCCAGAGGCATACTTCTAGGTGGGTGACATCATCCGCAAAGGCAAAGATGCCGATAGGGAATGTATGTGGTGTGAGGCATCTAAAAGCATTACTGTGTCCCCAGGCAGCTGGAAACACACACACACACACACACACACACTTGGCAGGGCTGGGAGTTGAACATACACCTAACTACCTTATCACACTACAGCATTACGCATTTACAGAACACGCTACCGAGATTACTGAACACAGCACTCCCAGAGGCATACTTCTAGGTGGGTGACATCATCCGCAAAGGCAAGGACGCCGATAGGGACTGTATAGAGAGTGAGCAGTCTGAAAGCATATTACTGTCCCAAGGTAGACATAGACAAACACACGGCAGTGGTGTGATCGGGGCAACTAAATATCTACGGAGCACTACAACAACACTTCATAGATATGGAACGCGCCACAGACAGTACACCCTTCAAGACAGCAACCAGTGTGTTCAATGTAGGCATCCATCATGACATTGAAAATGGACATCTGTTGCCTGGATGACCACCATCGCTATACAGGATGTCAATGGCCATGCCCACATGCTTAGTATCACACATCTGTTTGGAATGTACTGTGTGTCCATCTACACAATGGCGTACTGGGCATGCTCACACACTTAGCAGTTGCAAAGGGCCGTCTTGCATGCACATGGATTCTAAACACGGAAGGGCACAGTTTGGAATGTACTGTGTGTCCAACTACACAATGGCGTACTGGGCATGCTCACACACTTAGCAGTTGCAAAGGGCCGTCTTGCATGCACACGGATTCTAAACATGGAAGGGTGCAGTTTGGAATGTACTGTGTGACCATCTACACAATGGCGTACTGGGCATGCTCACACATTTACCAGTTGCAAAGGGCCATCTTGCATGCAAACGGATTCTAAACATGGAAGGGCACAGTATGGTATTACTGTCCCCACATACATGAAGGCCTCTGACATGTATTGACCAGTACACACTCAGGCGCTATCACAGATGTCTCAGATGCAGATCACAGAGGTACACACCACAATCTACAATGTAGCCCTCAGACATCACCATGTCATTGGACCAGCAATACACAGCCATACATTAACACAACACCGTGTGACTCATGACCAGTGGACTGTACATAGGTCTACAGCAACTGTGCAGACTACACATGTACTGACAGGGTTCCATCATGTGTTATGCATTGCAATGATACCACTGTACATAACCAGATCAGCTCTACACATACCAGGGGCCCTGGGTCTTACACAACTCTGACAGATGATTGTCGCTGTACACCAACAAACACACGTTTGGCTATGTCATACATGTAATTGCAGTGGATATGTGCATGGACCAGACACACAACACATATGTACATAGCATAGCTTTTGCTGTCCTCCGTGCAGACAAGTGGCTACAGCAATCATACGCACGCAAATGGAAGGTGGGTCCATGGCTGCTGAATGCTAACAGTACATGAGCTGGCAATGTTGACTGAGGACACATTCCCTCTGTACTAGTTACCCATGACACCCATCATATCATACAACAGTCCATGTGTTATGTATGCCAAAACACATGTCCACCAATTGCAATGAATACAAACATGGCTACATGGCAGGCATGTAGGACCAACACATATGTACAGTCTGTAGTGTGCATGCAGCTACCATGCATGTGCAGTAGCTGATGTAAGTAACTCATCTGTGCCTAACTACAACATGCAGTTGCAATGCAGCCCCATCATTGACACCTGTATATGGTGACATACTGACAGCACGGTAGGATGTACAGCAGGTATGGATGGATGTGTGTACATAAAGTGGTGATCCACCTGTGTAGATGGATGTTTGCTGGGGATGGCTCACAGGTGTGTCACACGCCATCCTACCATTACATGTGCAAACAGTATGTTATGTTACTGTTACTTGATGGTGGAGACATAAAACCTACACAGCGGTCAGGTGTTACCGACAGTACATCACTTGACAGCTGTAACACTTACATCCTCCCGTGTGCATATAGCAGTACAATTGCCAAAGGTAGCGTTGGTACACATAATGCGGCCAATACTGCTGAATGTTTGTCAGACGTATCATCATATAGCAGGTGTATCATTCACAGTACTGTCATGTGTGTTTGCTTGTGTGACCATATATGCCACATATGGTGGGGAATACATCCGAATTGTTACACACCCCTGTACACTGTTGTAGAGATCTGTACATACTGCAGTGTGGAAAGCATGACGTAGGCAGGTGTGGTGCGTGTATCACACACATTAGCTATCCATATGTGTATGACATTTGTGGTCCCCACAGTGTGTGTGTGTGTGTGTGTATGTAGGCATGTATGGCTGTCTGGAGCATGGAGTGAGGGTGTATGCTACCATACAGAGCACACAGGATCCCTAACCCCTCATGGTGATGCAGTCCACTACCCAGTTGATGGCATTGGTCTCAGCCGCACTGGCTACCTGTACATGTTCTTTCTCTGTTTTGCATCATGTGGGTGCACAGTACTGTGAGGGTGATGACCACATAGGCAAGGGTCCTCACCTCAACACTATGGAGTGTGCATTATAGTGTTGTTGACCCCGTGAGTGTGAGCATGTTCCTGTAATGCGACAGGGTATTACTGCTACACAGTGAGGCCTCATGCTATCAAGTGGCCTCTAACATTATCATTGGCCAGACTGTTGTGTACAACCCCTGAACCATGTCAACATACCTGTGATGTGACCTGGTATGGATGTCACGTCTCTAGCCACTGTAGCCTATTAAACTGCCCACATGCTTCTGGATCAGTATATGTGTGGACATCTGTGGTATGTTAGACTTTCCAACAGTCAGGCTGAGGCTACATATAGCATGCTGATATTGCCATATGTGCCTGTGAGTACTCCACAGTTGCACATGGGAGACTGCAAACAGTGCTACCTGTAGGCACATGCATGTAGACCATAAGGAGGGAACCAGGTCATCATTACCAACATGCTACTACTGTTGTTACTGAGACACATACTGTAAACATGTAACAATACATTCTAAACCTGTACTACATGGTATGTCTGTTGTGTGTCAACAGTACACAACTAATGTAATATACACATCTCTCACTATTCTCACACAACTAATGTAATATACACTTCTCTCACTATTCTTACAACTCTAATGTAATATACACTTCTCACTATTCTGTTCACCCTGTGCATCAGACCATTTGAGCATGTCCCTGCATCGATGGTGTGGATGACAGGGATGTGGCACAGGATTCATCATATGCACAGGGTGATAATATTTGCCAGGGGCATAGGCTGCACCAAAGGATGACATCATGTGTGTGGGTAAGGGCCAGTGATATGATTGGACATGTCTGTTCAGTATGAATGTGGGTGTTGTGGTGCCCTACAGATGTCTTTGTTGTGTGCGTATATGTGTGCACACAGTTCTGCCTTTTGTGAGGCCTACACGGGGTATTATTGACAGCTCCATATTGTACAGACCAGGTTGTACAGCTCACTGTGTCCGGCCACGGCCACATGACCTGTGCCTGCCAGGGGTTGAACAGGCATTACCAGGCAGAGGTACAGATTGGCTACTGTCCGACGACACATGTCCACTGGAACCGTGTCCCCGCTGGGAATGACCAGGGCCACGTCCACGTGGCCTGCTGTGTCCTGGTGTGAACAGCACAGCACCAGCTGCACTGCTACTGCTACCGGCACTATGGGAGCGGGCATGTGAGGTGGCACGCTCATGTTGACCTGCACTAGGTGGTGTAGCTGGCCTACGTACACGTGGCCTATGGCTCACTCCTGCCAGATGTTCCAGCACAGACAGCTCATGCTCGTGGATTGCCATGCCACGGTCAAGGATTCTGACCATGTCACCCAATCGCCTGTCCAGAACATCAGCAATCTGCTGTTGAGCATTTGCCAATGCCTGAATGTTGTCATTTAGGGTATGGATAGCAGCCCTCTGCAGCCTCTGCCATTCTCTGTTCTGCTGTTCAGCACGTGCCTGTGCCGCCATTACAGTCTGGAACATGCGTCTGGTGATATCAGCTGTTGCGCTCTGTCCTGCAGGTGCATGTCTGCCAGAGGTCCTCCTACGAGCAGCACCGGCCACATGCCTGTGTGGCACATCTGCAGTCATTACACTGACACCATGGTGTGTAGACACACTTTCTGTAGCCACCACACATTCCTGTTCCACACTAACAGACGCTGATTGTCCTTCCTCTATGGCCACTGGTGATGCAGTATGTGTTGGCAGCAGAACTGTGTGCAGGGAAGAGAGAGACATAGCTAAGATGGCAACCATTGGCACAGATTCAACCCCTGACAACCCTTCCTTTACCTCATGCATATGTTCATCACTGCTAGTATCTGTGGGGACACTAACATCAGATGGACCACAGGAGGGTAACGCACCTACATCACCTGTGAATGCAAAGAAAAACTCTAAATTACAATAGACACACACACACACACACACACACACATACAGACATACACACACACAGACACACACACACACACACACACACACACACACACACACACACACACACACACACGCACACCATGCATGTGATTTGACAGATGGCATGCAGCATGCCTGTGATACAGCAGAGGGCATGCAGCTCAGACATTAATAGTGTTAGTAAGCATACCTCCCTGGGGTGCACACTACAGCAAGCAGGTGTCATATCAGTAGCCATGCAGTTCACACAAACATGGTAGTATGCATGCATCCCCATGATACACCATGTGGGCCAGAACAGGATAACAGTACACATGGCTGATGTGATCTTGACATGTAATCTGCTGACATGTGCATTAACATGCATACATGTCTGACACAATGGTGTCCTGACACATGTACAGCATCGTAATGGGCATCACATTGCAGTGTTGTCTGTATGCCCTACAGATAGAATGCATGTTTAGCAAATGTGCATGGGCATGGAAGGGTAGTGTGAGCCGTCTACATTGCTATACATTGTGAAGTACAGACACTGTGCCATTGCATGGCATCATGAGGCATCTATATTGCTGTACAATGCATAATATGTACACATTGCATAGCCATAACTGCATGCATACCCATGACATAACTGTGGATTGTGACCCACGATGCTGAGGTGTATACACACCAAACCATGCTGTGTCAAGTGACAGGTCACTGGAGGACCTACAGATGACACCCCTGCACAACAACTACAGGGTCTTAGCTGCCTGGCACCCATGTCCACACATAGCTGACATGTCAATTCACCATTTCCCACATGACATTGATGTACCACACACACGAGGTGCACAGCTAACGGTGATGTCCTACAGCAGCAAGGAAATGTACAGTATCTGTGGCCTGATGTGGTGTCAATGTCTGTGGAAGCTGTACAGGTGACTACTGTCATGCTATGACACAGTCATGATGTTCAACAGATCTTATATGGTAGACTTCAGTGACACCTCCACTAGCTGTGCACAGGCTTTTAGGATGTCCAGCGTACCACATCAACTGTATAATCAGTCAACTAAGGCTATAATTGGACCATGTGTGGACAATGTGCAACAGGGTGTATACACATCACATCTACTGTATGGCTACGTTTCTCTGGCCATCCCCCATGGCCATGTGTGCACACAGTGAGGCCTCATGCTATCAAGTGGCCTCTAACATTATCATTGGCCAGACTGCTGTGTACAACCCCTGCACCATGTCAACATACCTGTGATGTGACCTGGTATGGATGTCACGTCTCTAGCCACTGTAGCCTATTAAACTGCCCACATGCTTCTGGATCAGTATATGTGTGGACATCTGTGGTATGTTAGACTTTCCAACAGTCAGGCTGAGGCTACATATAGCATGCTGATATTGCCATATGTGCCTGTGAGTACTCCACAGTTGCACATGGGAGACTGCAAACAGTGCTACCTGTAGGCACATGCATGTAGACCATAAGGAGGGAACCAGGTCATCATTACCAACATGCTGTTACTGTTGTTACCGAGACACATACTGTGAACATGTAACAATACATGCTAAACCTGTACTACATGGTATGTCTGGTGCATGTCAACAGTACACAACTAATGTAATATACACATCTCTCACTATTCTCACACAACTAATGTAATATACACTTCTCTCACTATTCTTACTCAACTAATGTAATATACACTTCTCACTATTCTGTTCACCCTGTGCATCAGACCATTTGAGCATGTCCCTGCACCGATGGTGTGGATGACAGGGATGCGGTACAGGCTTCATCATATGCACAGGGTGATAATATTTGCCAGGGACATAGGCTGCACCAAAGGATGACATCATGTGTGTGGGTAAGGGCCAGTGATATGTTTGGACATGTCTATTCAGTCTGCATGTGGGTGTTGTGGTGCCCTACAGATGTCTTTGCTGTGTGCGTATATGTGTGCACACAGTTCTGCGTTTTGTGAGGCCTACACGGGGTATTATTGACAGTTCCATATTGTACAGACCAGGTTGTACAGCTCACTGTGTCTGGCCAAGGCCACATGACCTGTGCCTGCCAGGGGTTGCACAGGCACTACCAGGCAGAGGTACAGATTGGCTACTGTCCGACGACACATGTCCACTGTAACTGTGTCCCCGCTGGGAACATCCAGGGCCACGTCCACGTGGCCTGCTGTTTCCTGGTGTGGACAGCGCAGCACCAGCTGCACTGCTACTGCTACCGGCACTATGGGAGTGGGCATGTGAGGTGGCATGCTCATGTTGACCTGCACTAGGTGGTGTAGCTGGCCTACGTCCACGTGGCCTACGGCTCACTCCTGCCAGATGTTCCAGCACAGACAGCTCATGCTCGTGGATTGCCATGCCACAGTCAAGGATTCTGACCATGTCACCCAATCGCCTGTCCAGAACATCAGCAATCTGCTGTTGAGCATTTGCCAATGCCTGGATGTTGTCATTTAGGGTATGGATAGCAGCCCTCTGCAGCCTCTGCCCTTCTCTGTTCTGCCATTCAGCACATGCCTGTGCCGCCATTACAGTCTGGAACATGCGTCTGGTGATACCAGCTGCTGCGCTCTGTCCTGCAGGTGCATGTCTGCCAGAGGTCCTCCTACAAGCAGCACCGGCCACATGCCTGTGTGGCACATCTGCAGTCATTACACTGACACCATGGTGTGTAGACACACCTTCTGTAGCCACCACACGTTCCTGTTCCACACTAACAGATGCTGACTGTCCTTCTTCTATGGCCGCTGGTGATGCAGTATGTGTTGGCAGCAGAACTGTGTGTGGGGAGGAGAGGGACATAGCTGGGATGGCAACCATTGGCACAGATTCAGCCCCTGACAACCCTTCCTGTACCTCATGCATATGTTCATCACTGCTAGTATCTGTGGGGACACTAACATCAGATGGACCGCAGGAGGGTAACGCACCTACATCACCTGTGAATGCAAAGAAAGACTCTAAATTACAATACACACACACACACACACACACACACACACACACACACACACACACACACACACACACACACAGACACACACAGACACACACAGACACACAGACACACACACACACACACACACACACACACACACACACACACACACACACACACACACACAGACACACACACACACACACACACACACACACACACACACACACACACACACACACACACACACACACACACACACGCACACCATGCATGTGATTTGACAGATGGCATGCAGCATGCCTGTGATACAGCAGAGGGCATGCAGCTCAGACATTAATAGTGTTAGTAAGCATACCTCCCTGGGGTGCACACTACAGCAAGCAGGTGTCATATCAGTAGCCATGCAGTTCACACAAACATGGTAGTATGCATGCATCCCCGTGATACACCATGTGGACCAGAACAGGATAGCAGTACACATGGCTGATGTGACCTTGACATGTAATCTGCTGACGTGTGCATTAACATGCATACATGTCTGACACAATGGTGTCCTGACACATGTACAGCATCGTAATGTGCATCACATTGCGGTGTTGTCTGTATGCCCTACAGATAGAATGCATGTTTAGCAAATGTGTATGGGCATGGAAGGGTAGTGTGAGCCGTCTACATTGCTATACATTGTGAAGTACAGACACTGTGCCATTGCATGGCATTATGAGGCATCTATATTGCTGTACAATGCATAATATGTACACATTGCATAGCCATAACTGCATGCATACCCATGACATAACTGTGGATTGTGACCCACGATGCTGAGGTGTATACACACCAAACCATGCTGTGTCACGTGACAGGTCACTGGAGGACCTACAGATGACACCCCTGCACAACAACTACAGGGTCTTAGCTGCCTGGCAGCCATGTCCACACATAGCGGACATGTTAATTCACCATTTCCCACATGACATTGATGTACCACACACACGAGGTGCACCGCTAACGGTGATGTCCTACAGCAGCAAGGGAAATGTACAGTATCTGCGGCCTGATGTGGTGTCAATGTCTGTGGAAGCTGTACAGGTGACTACTGTCATGCTATGACACAGTCGTGATGTTCAACAGATCTTATATGGTAAACTTCAGTGACACCTCCACTAGCTGTGCACAGGCTTTTAGGATGTCCAGTGTACCACATCAACTGTATAATCAGTCAACTAAGGCTATAATTGGACCATGTGTGGACAATGTGCAACAGGGTGTATACACATCACATCTACTGTATGGCTACGTGTCTCTGGCCATCCTACATGGCCATGTGTGCACATGTGTTGGCCAAATGTGTGTGATGGCCATCTATCTCACATGTCTGTGTTGTCCCATATGACATACACCCATAGATGTCAGATATGTCACCATCCACAGGGCTATGCAGACAACGGGTTGTATGTTTGGTATGTAGGGTATGGGTCATGGGAGAGTGTGACAATATTGCAGACAGAACGCTATGTGTCTGGGACATGTCAGATGGCACATCACAATGTGTGCACCCAATGCAGGGGCATATAACACAATGGTGACACCTGTGGGCTGCCCATATCACAGCTCACTGTGTGGTACCGTTTGCGTACCACACATGTTGTTCCAATGCATACTACATATGCCTCCATTGTAGAACACCCCCACCATTGTATGCACAGCTGACCACACATGTAGCAATGACAAATACTGTGGTTTCAAGTCGGTATATCATTTTGTTTGTATATATTGCACATGGGTGGCCTGTGCGAATGATGGGTGATGCGACCTGTATATCATGACTGGAATGAACATCAAGTGTGCAAGTGTTAACTGGCCACATGGCAAATAGATCTATGCTTTAACATGCCTGATACTGATGACAGTTTCACCTGCAACAGACTCATGTCTGTGCGGCACACCAGAGGTACCTGTATAGGGGAGACACAGCAGTATGAACATTATCCATGACTGTATGACAGCCACAGGGTGCACTGTGCATGTTAACACATTTGCCTGTATAATAGCATATAGTATGCACATGTGTGCATACACAGGGTATCATACTGTAGTATGCAGCATGTGTGTCCACATACCTTGCATATTTTGTTACTTTATATAATGTACAGTGACACATGCAACTAAATGGGATATAATAGCCATATGTGCAGTACTGACTTACCAGGCAACTCCAGGCTCATTGGTTGGGAGACACCCACCTCCACGATGGCAGCCAGTGTTTATGGATGCTGTTCTGAGGGTGTCCCCAGACTGGCCAGTAGCTCCTCGGTGTGTGTGAGTGGGGGCTGGGTTGGTGGCCCACCACCTGTTCCACCTTGTTCCCTGGCGATTGCAGTGGCACGCTGTTTTGCATGTTGTATCAAGTCTGTGCAGTGTCTGTGCACCTGCTGGTAAGTGCGGTTATGGCCACCCACATTGTTCACCCTCCTGCGAAGATCCTGCCACAGGTCGTCCCGCTGCTGGGCATGCTGTGGCACATGGCTGAACAACACCTCATAGTTCTCATGGCGGTACGGGATGAGGGCATCATCCTCCTGGCAGCTGTACGCTGGAAGGCGTGTACGAGGCATTATCTGTAAGACATAATGATGGTGACAGGTCACAGTTTCAGAGATGTACAGAGATACTGCTGCACATACATTTCTATGACATCTAGTACATCTGCACAGTTATCTTTGCAAATCATCATGACACTGACACGACTGACATGTTTGTGTCACACACATGTAACACCCGTTATGCATTGGATATCATCACCATATATGTGTGTCACCTCATTACAGTGTTCATACTCCATGTGAATGCTGTCTTGATGTGGGCATGTCTATTTGCCTGCACTGGTGTTCTTACCTATCTGCACATGCCTGGGTGTCCACGGTAATGCTGTTGACCTTGATGCTGTGTATAGAACATATATCAACACAGACACAGCCTTAATGGACTTGAGCAGTGACAATGCACACATACGCATGGAAACCTGTACATGCATGGGTTTTGCCATATACATCTACACAGCACTGTACAGCTGTTCAACATCCTGCCACGGATCGCCTGTGTTGCACATGTGATAGACATGGGACAATGGCTAGTCGGACATCATTTGCAGGGATGGTTATCACCCATAGCATGTACGGGCAAGGTTTCCTAGCTGTAACAGACAGCCATTATGTCACCGCGAGGTGCATCAGTGCCACATTACTGATCCAGACAGTTGATACTACATCTACCATGCGGCCATCACACCATGTATGACTGGGATGACATGTGCAGCTTTGATGGAAGGGTTGCATGGTTTGGCAGGAGTATGTCACATGTATGGCACAGGGATCTGTCCAGCATGTGGCGATCCTAGTATTAGGACGGTGGCTGTCCATGACGTATGTCTTACAGATCAGGATATGGACATGTAGCATGTCCATCATCATGGTGTAGCAAATGTCTTCATGCAAGGTAGACAGCATGCTGCATAGTGGAGGTGAGGATTGTGAAGGCTGGTATCGCCCATTCACACATGGCCATTACCCCTTAAAGGTGATATGTGATCCAGTATTGGTCACCCCAGTGCTGTATATGCCTGTCCAATGATCTCTGTGCTCATGGATGGCACCCTGTCATAACATGGGTACCTTGTATGACTACCTAAGGGGCCTGGAGATGTCACCAAGTCAGGGAGGTGTACTGCACAGCACCATCCCTTACACAGTGTCCATAATGTTGACCACAGCCTAGGTGGTAGTTAATGGGTACAGGGATGTTCACCTAGCGGTGACAATGCTGATATCATCCATCAGAATGTGCACATATGTCACACACCTCACCCACACAGCCCATTCTGTATGTTGTTCACAACACTGACACAGCTATTCCTCATAGGGGTGGCTTAATGGCTAAAGTTTTGCCTTACAAACACAAGGTGCAGAGTTTGAGTCTCACAAGGGATAATTGGCTAGGCTTAAAATGGCTCGCAAGGGCAGTTAGCTTAGTACTAAACTATGAACCTATGAACCTATAGGTCATGGCCATTCACATCCTTACATACACAGATGCCTAACATTTGTATGTGTGGTATGGGCTACAATGAGGGTGGAGTACAACACATTAACTCTGTTCTACTGTAGCTGGCACTGGTGTGATATTCACATGTCACTCTTGCACCTTCTGTAGTTGTGAGACTGTCAACAGGCCACTGGTAGAACACCCCTGTGACATACAAAGGTATTTGTAATCAAACATCCGTACTGTCTTGTACATCTGTACTGCTAACATCTACAGTGATAATGGTTCATGGACATGCACACCATACTCAGCAGGGCTATAGAGCAGTGCCACCCATTATGACTGTCGTCACCACTTGTGGGTTGATATTATCCAACACCCTATCTGTATTGTGTGGTCATGCTAGGCTCTTGTTCAGAACTTGTGAGCATGTTATGAACTACTGATTAATATAGCACCCATTCCACACCATTTCCCACAGGTACACTGGCTGTCCTAAAATTTCCAGCTTGCTTATGGTACAACAGCTGTTGTACACACGTAACTCACATATCCTGTGAGACATGGTTGTATATACAGGCATGTCCAACTGTCATGTACCAGTGCTATTGCCTGTCTATATGATGGATATGTCATACATGTGGCAATAGAGAAATTGTCTCGTACACATTCAATGCTCACCTCCCAACATACGACACTACAGCCTGTGGGGGTTGCACTTATGCAGCCCTGCTGGGGGTAATGCTGTCACCAACCCTGACTGCACCTGACAGTCATGTGGGGATGTGTAACATTCGCAACACACCCCACTCATCACATAGCCTCACATGATCTCCACCACAGGCCACACATACGAGGACAACTTGTGCAGTACCTCTCCATACTCTGTGTAGGCACTAGAGGCAGCCCCATCACGGAACACAACATCACCAACTTATAGTCCACAGACTCATGTGGGCACATCACATACAGCCAATAGGGTTTTATAACATACACAACACACCAGTCATAGGTGACTCTGTAGGCGGTCAAACTGCAGTTCCACACAGCAGGCTACACAAGGCGATAGTCGCTTACATCTTGCTGTCGGGTAACTGATTCTGCAACATTACCTATGCACCCATGCCACACCTCACCATGGTACGATGTGACTGTCATTCTCCATGTTAGTGTGACTGCCCTGAGATGCCACTTCACAGACTACGTGTGCAGGGACATGCAATAGCTCACCACTCTTGTAGCCCTGAAGGTGTGGGCCAAGCCCTGGGGAGCATTATGCATTCATCCGGACCCGATACCACTGTACAATGACTGACTGTGTCACTTCAACAGTTGCCTATGCTTCTGCTGTCATTCCACAGGCATCTGGTATCTGTCCGCTTTGACTGACCTGGTCAAACACAATGCTTTGGCACAGATGACCTGCACCTGTCAGCCCTGGGAGTACAGATCACATGTAAGGCTCATGCTGCTTCTATACTGCCTGTCTTGCACAGTTTCCAATAACAGTCACTGGCAGAACGGGAACTGGCAAGCAAGACATGGTGTCTTGTGACACAATGCTTGCATCTTCCTCTGTGACGCATGCAAGCAAGGCACACCTTATAATGCACCACTCCAATATCTCTGCAGTGACTGGGACCTGCCTCTAGGCTCTGCAGAGCACACCTGCAATGACAGGTTATAGACAGACCATACCTTTCAGGCACATACCTGGACCGGCACACCCACAGTTGAGGTGTTCCCATATCCCACTATGTTGTACACACATCCTGGCTAGTTACTTAGCACAGTGCATCAGAGGTGCTCCATGTGCAACTAACTGTGTCCGAAACCGCTATACACATTGTAACAAGCTACAAATTCAACAACATACCCCACGGTTACCAGACCTCATTTGTTGGTGTACTGGACAGTAGGGCTCAGACAGCTACTACTGATGTGTGACTGACACTACCCCACACTTAACTGGGATAGCTACTCATGTACCGACACATCCATGAGTCATAACCTCCACTCGGCTGAATCAACCCATACACACCACCTCCAAGACCAACATTAACCTTGACATGAACACTACCAACATGTGACTGGTGTTCCACACCTGGGGTTATCCCCTCATTGGTGGATTCCAAACATATGCTAATCAACCTTGTTAGCCACATCCTGGCACCACACCCTTCATGGCATACACAGTACATGAGTACTACAACACCTACTACAGACGTCTTATGACAGCGGTTGTTAACGTCATGACACCCGTGCAGATGGACAATGCACATACAAATGCTGAGACATACTCCAGTGCACTTCATTAGCACATACACGACTACATGGATCGTGCTATTCCACACAGAGCCATGATGGTACACACCAGATAACAGACGCCACTCTGGTGGTCAAGTTCCATGGACATAATGTACACCAACAGGTGGAGGCTATTGCACAGTGGTGTACAATCCCATGGGTGGGGTAGCTCACTGGTCAGTCTTGGTAGTGCCACGGGATCCCTCATCACATACTCCAAGACTAGCTACGTAAACATTACTGCAACACATTCCGGGGTGTACCACAAGGCATTATGGTGGTATGTCAGTAGTCAATGGCAATACCCACATCTGCTCTTACATACAACAGTCACTCAGGAACATTACAGACTCAGGTGATGTTGGCAACATGCTGGCGGATGGATTCAATGCTAACATTACACCCTCTCATTCACTACAGGGCCACAATCCATGCAGGAACATTGTGGTGTCCCTGCGGTCACACCTACACAGTATTAACCTGCACTCTATATGTCCTGGGACACTGGCCCCATGTCACCTTCCAAAGTCCCAGGCTGTGATGTCCACAAACCTCTGAACGACATGTCTCCCCACTAGGCCACCATATTCAGTAATAGCCTTGTATCAGACATTGTGGCCCCTGAATGACACACAGCAACATTTATCACACTCCACACAGGTGGCACCAAAATGCACTAGTGGGACTATAGTCCTACACACCTGACTGGACTGTTCTGCACAGCTATGGGGCACATCATCAAGGACGTCATTCACAGAGACATTGTTGGGCTCTGGTCCTTTGATGCCACCCGGGTTGGACTTGTTAGGGCCAGAGCATGGTGCCTACACCTGGTGGACTCCTTTCATACAGTTACCAGGGTAGTTGATGATGGTATGGGAGTCCACACATCCTACATTGTCCTCTCATTGCCTTTCAGCACCGTTCTCCATTCTGGTATTGACAACATACACATCCACCTGCACATCGTACCCTATGTCTCAGGATGTTATGCAACGTGGCTCATGGACAGGACACACACAATGAGGGTAGCATACCATAATACCTACTGCATTTCAGTTACATTTGGCATACCACAGTCCTCAGTCATAGGGCCCCTCATGTTCAGTTTATGCTTCCCTGAGGTACAGGCTAGCACAGAGGGACTTTCCCTGCCTAGCTTTACAAACCCCTGCATACAAAGCGCCATGATTGATCCACCAGCTGATACTGACTCCATCCATACGGGTGTCACTGTGACAGATACCTGATATGAATATCATGGCTTCAAGCTGCATGACACAAGGTGCATGAACATCACCTTTGCATTACACCATTCACCCACTGACTATCACATAGGTGGTAGTCCCCTACATACATTTCACATTGTACATGTTTGTAGTACACACGTATGTCGCACCCACTCCTGTGGATACCGTATTGCCACTGTGGCGTGGATATCCTTCTACGTGGCCACACTTATGTGTACTGGGTATGTAGCTGGTACATAGGCACCCATTGTACCTCTGAACTCAAGACTTCTACACACATTCAAGGGTACACCACCCCATTTAGGGTGTACCTTACACAACAGCTACAACTTTACATACCACAACATTAACACGCCATGACGTTTATTGAGCTCCGATAGTTAAAGTATGTGGCCGAACTACGGACACCACGTCTGTACACATTTGCATACTACATACTCAGGGGTGACCTCTGCTGAAAAGACAGGGCCCATGTCCACAACAATATTAATGGATATACTCCACATATGCGACATATGAAAAAGCCACTGTGAGCAACATGCTCATGGATATGTGCACACACGCAACAATGAGTGGGATGTGCTTGAGGGTTACATTCCCAAACCGGACACTCACTATGCTTTGGAACATGAGTCCTATGTACATCAGGCAGGGACACTCAGTAGCACTGTTCATGTGATACCTCCCTTGGTGGTTGGGAGACACATGTACGCCAGGGATCACTGCAGTGGCTGTACTGTGCAGAGGTGCAGTTAACACATGGCTCTGCTGTTCACAGGACACTACCCTAGAGAGGTGCCACTGGTGTGAACACTCTAGTTGTGCTTACACATAGACTTGCCAGACTGCATAGTACCCCACTGTGAACCTGTGAAGCTATTACATGTCCTTTGTGCATGGTTACTTGGTAGCCTTTCCATTTAGATTAGCTATCATGCTATTACAATGTCCCATGCCTACAAGCCATATGTATCCTGTTATTTTACATGCCAATAGACGATACCTTTGGTATGCATGATATGCCTGTTATGCTGTGTAGAATATCTGACATATCTACCTACAATACTATACATTACACATATTTACATAGTATCCCATAATGCAAAGCATACTTGCATAGCAGGACCACCTTAGACATGTCATTGTCATTATATGCCCATACACATGCCTACTGTGACAGTATATCAACATATACTATCCTCTGCTATGGCACGTACTTGTTGGACATACCCTACCACTGACGGTGGGTTGTATGGAATTGTTCTGTTTAAAGCCCTCATGTAGCATCCCTTGTGGTGTCTGTGATGTGTACCTTGTGGCCCACTGCTGGACGGACAGTTTCTACAAGTGTTAGTATGCTTAGCAAGACATCACTTCATAAATACCTTTTTCCCACTTTATGCATTGCGGACACTTTTAATTAATGCAAACCAGGCTATACATACAGTAAATAATTAATACAAAACATGGTATACATAAACGTACATACCGAGTGTTCTACATACCTTGTTATCGTTACGGACTTTCGTCTCTATCTCTCTCACACTGATTAAACAGGTACTTTGTATGAGCGTACGGTTTGAATGTCTGGCAAGTCATCCTTATATATGTCGATACCTGTAACATGTGGTTTCCTGCCGCCAATTGGTGTTTCTGAGTGACTACTTGCATATCAGCTGTGCAGCTACTTCATTTGCCAATTACGCGGCAACAGTGGGGTATAATTGAATTCTCCACTTGGGCATTGCCCATTTGCTCTACCTTTGGGGAGATGGCCTGTATTGTGTTTTGTTATGTGTAATTGCAACTGCTATGCATAGAGACAAGTATACTTTGGATTCATGTCCCCCGTGGATTGTGTGTGACAGCTAGAGTATGTGGTTCAACATGTGGGTGTACCTGTCATCCCAACGTCTGATAACGGACTACTGCAAACAAAACCTGTAACATCGCCGTTTGTTCCATTATACAACGGCTGCAATTTTGCATGGCACCTTTAATTGTGTCTCTCACAAGGTATGTTGATGGTTCTGCAGATGTAATTGACTGACTGGATGTTTGTGCTGTTATTACAGTCTGTATTGCTATAGTTTCTAGTGTGGGGGATGTCGGTGGGTGTATGTAGCATATACAGGTTTGTGGGGCTTGCATTTCTACATATTCCATATATATGTGTGTGGGCTCTGTCCCTAATTAAAGAGCTATCAGTTAGTAGACTTATGTTACAGGAATGTACATTGGGCGGTTGTTAATTGGTTTCTATATAGTATGCAGGTGAGGTTGATACTTCCATACCTCTGGAATTGCAGCGATATGTAAAGGGATATGTCTAAATGACAGCTATCCTGTGTATTTCTGTCCCAGATATTTGCAGTCATTGCGGTTGTGTTGGTAACAGAACCTCTTTGCCATGGGTGGCCACCTTTTCATATGGCCATTGTTGGACACTTGCGGGACACACAGCAGTGTTTACAGACCAACACATAGCCACGGACAGTACACAGGATAGCACATACTTTTATCCTTAATACATACCTATTGTTGTGGGACTTTGGTTACTTATCATATTGCATGTAACATTTACGTTTCTTACATACAGGCATAACTATTTAATGCAACTATTACATTATATATGGGACATATTAATGTCCTACAATCTCGGACATTTGCCCTTTGTAATGTTTTATGTCAGGACACACCTGCTCAGGGAGGGGCTGTCCCTCCTAATGTGGGACAGGTGGTAACCATATACCTACGGCTAGCTATACCCACACCTACCGTAATGATCTACCTCCGAGTTGGCACTAACAGACACATGATGCGGACACACACACACACACACATTACAGTCACATGGAGATGCACATGGCACCCTCAACATACACATACACAGACTACGGCACTCACAAACACAGTTGAACACAGTACCTACATGGACCGCAACACCGGCAGCGGTAACTAAATGTCCCTTCATATCATCATACTATTACTCGCGGTTGTACTGTTCCGGTACTGTGTTCTTTCGGTCTTTCAGCCTCGTGGTTATGCATGTCGGTATGTTACACATTCCATAGTTGGTGGTATCCTATTTATTTGTACCTCCAAGGTGTTATGAATGTCATTGACCTATCTATATATATTTGCAGATATCGCTGAATCCATATATATCAACATATATCACTCTATCACCCTTTCTATCAGTATTATATATATGTATATATGTGTACATATATATATATATATATATATATATATATATATATATATATATATATATATATATCTATCTATACATATTTATATATATATTTATGACGGGGAAAGTGACAGGCAAGCTACACCTTTCATTGTGTACTTGTTGGTGTATACTGTTTCCTGGACTCTGCACATTTGTGTCTGTACCTGTCACATTACACACCTGCCATAGGTTAGGGTTACCAGCTGTCCCACTCTGCGAGGAACAGTCCCTCTTTGGGCAGTTGTGTCTTGCAAAATATTTGCAAACATGGCAAATGTCCTGAGATTTTAGAACATACTTATTTCCTATAGTTAAACAGTTATTCTGTATCTGAACCACCTATATGTTATAGAAACAGAATAAGTAAGTAAACATTACAAGAATGAGATTTTATCTAGGCAAAACAGTGAAGTTCTGATTTTTGTACTGGCCGGGTGTATGTGTCGGCCTGCAGACATCTGATGTATGTCCCACATTGGTCATTTGAAGAGGTGGCAACCCTACCATAGGTACATCTTGGCTAGCAATAGTGTTAGGTGATTCTATACATGACTGCATGTTCTACTCCTGGCAGTGGTCGTTCTACCCTTCAGAGCAGGCGCTATTAGTACAGGGGTGATTAATGCTGGTTTCACCTGTTCTGGACATCATTGACCGTGATCTGAGCGATATTCGGAGAAGCTTATCCCTGTTTTGCGCATATCCATATATTCATATTTAAACGTCGCTTACCAGCAGTGGGCAATGCATATTCCCGCTAACGTGTGCTAAACATGATCTGATAACCTGCATCCAACATGCATTACTCGTGCCTTCGGGATTACGTTACATCCCTTGCAGGACGTGGGACCGGGAACATGCACAACGGTCACTGTATTTAACACATGTCCATCTGGGATTTGTACACGTGTTATGTCATTTTGTACGTGGAGTATACTACGGCTGTTACTCCATACTGCACTCATATGGGTAACTCAGTTTACATATTGATGAGTGCAGTTAATGGTATGTCCATGTGATGTTTACTGGATGTGCTCCGGCATTGGGTATGTATATCACAGTGAGCCACACACAATACTGTGCTACACCTTCAAATGACCGTAGGTGGAGCATGCTGGGGTGATGAATACCTGTCATGGGTACACCCCATACCTTGACACAACATCCATGATTATATTATGTGGAGCCCCTCATTAACGCAGCAGGGACTCCGTGCTGAGTGTGTGCAGAACAGTGCTTACACACATGTGCTCCCAAGATTGCTTATGCTCCACTAAGCGACAGTTGGTTACTCGATGTTGTGGTGACAGCAGAGACTGTTTGCCCTGTTTGGTGTATGGCCTCTGACAATCGGCTGTGTACCTACCGATGTACCTGGGAACCTATATACACAGCACCACCATATACTGATAGGCACATGTACTGTTCAGGTGTTGACATTCTGTGTTCCAATAGCTGTTGTGTGTACAATGTTTGAGGGCTGCCTATGTAGGATTCACACAGTGGGCCACCTATACATTACAATTTACAGGTGGTCGTGTTTGTGTGCCATCCATTTTACTGTGTGTGCAGGTGGAGAGGTGTGTCAGTCCGTAGGGGCCTATACTGTCAGAGTATGTGCTATACGTTCCCTCTTTGCCAAGGTCTAGGCATATTGGGCACACCTCCATCTGCCTACTGGGGCTGGCACAGTGTGTTCATGGTCTGAATCCCTCTGTGCCTGTGATGGCCTTGGCAATTGCGGTGGGCTATGAGGGCCTTCACCATTTTGTCCCTGCTGCAGCTGTTTTCGCAGGATCATATTATGTAGCATGGCACATACTATGACGATGTGGGCACACATGCCTGGAGAGTACTGCATGGCTCCACCAGATGTGTCCAAGCACCGGAACTGTGATTTCAGCATCCCAAACACACGCTCTATGATGATTCGGGTTTGTGCGTGTGCCTCATTATAGCGTTCTTGCATGGGTGTGTGTGCATTTCTGATGGGAGTCATCATCCACGGCTCCAGTGCATAGCCAGCATCCCCCACAAGGTGGCCATGTGGGATGTCCCCCCTGACAAATACCTGATACAGCTGTGAGGCATGCCAGATATGGGAGTCATGGTAGCTTCCAGGGCTGCCAACACACACATCCATGATAATGCCCTGGGCATTGCACACGACCTGGCAGTTGATGTAGTGGAATCCCTTGCGGTTTATGTAGCGACTACCATGCTCACCGGGTGGTGACTTGATTTGTATGTGCGTGCAGTCTATCGTACCCAGTACCTCTGGGTAGTGTGCCACACGGTGGAAGTGACACATATTGCTGGCCAACTCCTCCTGAGTTTGGGGGAAGTATATATGCTCATTGGCATGTGGTAACATGGCATCCAGGAACTGGTGTAGTACCCTGGATGCTGATGCCTGTGAGATCCCCATTATATCTCCAGTTGGCCTTTGAAAGGTACCTGTGGCTAGTATTCGCAAGCTTACACATACATTCGTGTCCACTGGGATGGGTTCCCTTCTGTTGTTTCTGGTTCTCAGGCGTGGCCGGCACAGCTCCACTATTTGCTGTAAGATGTCCCTGTCCACCCTATAATGCTCTACTATCTCCGGATCATGTAGCCCCTGGTAGGGTACCCTTGGTCTGAACACTCCTCTCTTCCTCCGGAGCCTGCAGTGGTTGTCAACATCATCCTCCACAACACCGTCAGTCTCTAACACATGCTGATGAATCACAGCTATGGCAGCTCCCAACATGTACATTTGAAAAGTTCCCCGTGTGTTTACACCTATGGTGCAGTGTTTGGGAATACACAGGTGTGTGTAGGGTGCTTTCACACTTTATACTATTGTGCTGTGAACACCGATGATGTCATAAGGTGTGTATGTACGATCGTAGCTACAGGGTATCTTATGTGTTTTACTACTGGAACTACTATCATAGTGCCTTTGGTGTTGAATTACATTTGGCTGCCGTGGATTACCTCTTGACCTTCCCTTTACATTTCTGCATGTTCCACCTACCATTTTCTGGCATGCATCCAGCAACCTGCTTTCATTTGTACTTTCCTAGACCTGGCGTATCTTGCGTAATGTGTGCTATTGCCGGTCTACTGTCGGTTTGCTTTGCTCTGCTATGACAGATCTCCTATCTTTGCAATCCAATGCCTCCCCTCCTTTCTTTGCATTCCAATGCCTCCCCTATCCTGTTTTGCAGGTTTCTGCGAGCAGACTTGTCAGCTGCCGTTGATTGGCCGCCGTGAGTTGATTGGTGTCGATTGCTCATTAGTACTCCAATTACCCTACTTCGGCATTTCCTTCTTTTCTTCCTCTGACCTTCCTGTTTGTGCTATTGTTTGTGGAGCGTGCATCCACTTACTGGGTTTCGGGCACGTTTTCATCCCCTTACACATGCACTTTTGGGCACCATGTGGGCTCTCAGCAAAACGATTCTATACCTTCCTCCCCACCCCTGTCCTGCAGCTTTGCTTAGAAATGGCCAGGCCAGATTTGCATTGCTCCAATGTGCTTACTGCTACGGTGGCACACCCCTCTGCTGATGTCATGTATCTCCTCTGAGCTACTCCTCGGTGTTATAGTGCTGCGTCGTATGGTACAACCTTCATCCGGCGGGACATTTGCGATTCAGTATTATCTGCTTCATTTGCATGGCATTGACTACTAATTCATAGTTACCATGCCAAACACTGCCGCAGGCCCTTATCAACCCTTGCACCTTGGTTGTGGTGCTCCATGCCCACCATTGTGTATTATGGTGTAAACCTGATTTGTATTACATTGCGATTTTATGACATTTTTATATAATTTCTTTATGTTCCAGTTTGCGCACACATGCCCTGCGGTTGTACTGTGCATTACTGTGGACATGACATTAAATGTTGTTTTTTAGGTGTTGTGCATCTTTTCTTATGCCATTGGCTGTGTATTTAGCCATTGGCATATGTTAACTTTGTATTACATGAGTCTGGTCCGCTTCCATAGCTCCGATGTTCTGTTTGGGAAAATGTAAACCGTGTTTTTTGGTTTACATTTCCGTGGGCTTATGCTACACCTGCACCACTTCATGAATCACTATCTGCCTTCATTTGCATGGTGCAACACTGCGCATGGGGTGATTATCATACCTATGCCAAGGGCTGCGCATTTCTGGCATACGCCGGTAGTGCACGTGGTATTGGATCGTACCTGAATCGCTTGACGGACATATTTGGCGTTATTCCGCCTACGCTACACCTGCGCCTGGTGCAAGCTTCATGAATCCTGGGGATTATCTTGGAATTATATGTCAAGCATTAATAATTTATGCTAGATATAAAAGTTTGAGTATGCAAGCATTACTGTTGCATTTGTTGCAGCAAGCAGAATTATGATACTCATATTTACTGTTATACTCAATCAAAAATGTTGTGACAAAATGGCATTCTAACACCCTTTGTAAAAGTGTTTTTAGCTGGATTCAATCCCTTAATCACCTGTCTTCTTTATCTAAACTCAGTGCACTTACACCTTGTTGCACAGAGATAGGTATGTGACATGTGCAATTTCTCCATTTGGTACTGTCCAAGAGTGCTGAGAGAAGTGCACTGTTATGAACCATATTTGCACTACAGAAGGCAGTCCAAATTCAATTTTTCACTTTTTTTCTTTCAGAAGTGAATCCTGTTTCTGTAGAAGGCCAAACATATTTAATGTTTCATCACTGAATGTACTTGAATATTTGAAATTGAAAATCAAAACAATGAAAGAGTATACATATTATTGGCCAGAGCAAATAGTGTCTTACAATGACCAATTCATCCTCTTCACATGTCCTTGCCACAGCAGTAGTTTGATTTGCGTGACACATTATCAGGACTGCAGATAATGGGTGGTAATGGCAAAGGAGACATACAAAAGTTGACACTCTTTCACATTTGACACAGATATAATGATTAGTGATATCATTCCCCACAGAATTACTGAGTGTCATGACTATTATTTGGGAAAGCATTTGATGTAACTCTTCAGATGTAACACAATTTTCCAAATGTCACGCTACTGTTTTTTTTTTCGTTTTTTATCACCATTTAAAAATGTCATATTTCACCTCTTACAGACACGTTTTTCTTAATACTGTGAATAATTAAGTTTCAAACAACAGCACATTACTAGACCATAGTGTTTGTCAGCATTTATTTAACTGCTGCGTAAAATAATGTGTGCCCTGGATTCAAACCCAGCATCGCCTGTCCTCTTTGTCTCAGCTCACTTCATTTACATCCTGTGGCACAAAGTGAGACAGCTGGCAGGTTCATTTTCTTCATTCGTTACTATCCAGAGTGTTGATAGCCTCACACTAGTGCCAGATTGATTTGCTCTACTGAAGACAAGCCAAATTAAAATTTTTACATTTTTGTTTTGGTATTGAAACACGTTTGCTCAATGATGTGTGGTGTGCAAACGGAGAAGGCAAAATAAAGCAAAAGCAATTAATTTGATAACATTTGGAAGAAAAATTAACACAATCAAAGTGTGCATCTTCTATGGACCAGAGCAAGTATGGTCATGACATATGTGTAAATCATGAGACATAAAACATTGCCAAAACACAGACATGTTGTGGATGGCATCACAATCAGATCTGCTTGTCTATCCCCAGTATTTGCACAAATGTTGACAGTGAGCATGACTCAGTTCTGCTACTTCTCAAAGTTCAACATCTCAAAATATAATTACACATGCACTAATACTTTGTACAAACGAGCTTATCAGAGTTGCACTTTAGGGAAAGATTTTGATTAACTATAATTATTGTTACTGCATTGTAATAGTTTTGTATGTGTTAATGGACTGTTGTACTCAAGAAAAGTGGAACTAACTGTAATGTTTACTGAACATTTCATTGTGCACCATTATGTCTGCACTGCACACTTACTGTTGGTACTGATGTGCACTGATATCAAACCATTTCAGATAGACTTCATCAGTGTTTAGCACCACTGCATTGGCAATTTTTTAACCTGTTTGCATTGACACTGCACGTTGTCCATGCATGATTAAAACAATTGGAAATGACAGTACCAATGATTACTATTTACATACCATCATTCTGAGCTGATCAGGCATGAATGATTCATTTCATATCCCGTGTTTCATAAGTTTGATTGTCACCTAAACAACATGTAAAATGGGTACATGTCACTCACACTATTGCAAAGTACATGACTGACAGCACAGCTGACTAAGGTCAGCTGTATGTCACTAGTTTTGATCAGCAGCTTGCACTTACTCCTTCCTATCAACACAAATGCCTTTTCACATAAACATGTGAGCCATGCTAGGTTCTCTGCAACAGTCTGATGAGTTCATCCTGTCTAAAGTGCACTCTGACAGCATAAAAGTCAAATGTCTGCTGCGGTGCTTGTGGTCCTACAGTGTCCTCTAGATTTGTGAACTAGATAGGTTTGTAGGTGGTTCAAATCTCAAAACAGAGAATGTGTGTGTGTGTGTGTGTGTGTGTGTGTGTGTGTGTGTGTGTGTGTGTGTGTGTGTGTGTGTGATGGGTGACTATACAGTCAGTAAACATGAGTTTAACCACTGCTGTGCTCAATTTATTTCAGTTCTGGAGAAACATTTTAAATGGTCGATGACTCACCCATCCCTGTATCCCCTTTCCCCATCAACATATTCTGTGCAACACACTGATGAGGTCATCCTCTCTTTAAGTGCACTCTCACAACATGAATTTCAGACTTCTCCTGTGTGCACTTGTGTTTGTTATCAAATCCTCTAGATAGTTAGATCATTGGTTCAAATCTCACAGTGGTGAATGTATATGTGTGTGTGGGGGGCTCTGTAGCATCAGGTAAGTAGGACTGCAACAATAGCTGTGGTCATTTGACTTTCATATGGGAGAAACATTTAAAATGGGAGAGAGGCCCCCTGTCCCCCATTTCCTATCAACATCTTCTCTGTAACACAAAGATGAAGTCATCCTTTCTAAAGTGCTCTCTCACACTCTAACAGTCAAACATTTCCTGTGGCACTTACATTTGTTTCATGTCCTCCAGACTGTATAGCTATGTAGGTGGTTCAAATCTCACAGTGATCATCTTGCGTATGTGTGATGGGAGGCTGTAGCATCAGCGGAGTATGGTTCCTGCAATAGCTGAGCTCATTTGGTTTCCACGTAGGAGAAGCATTTAAAGTGGGAGAAGTATCCCCCATGCTCTTTCAACAACCACATCTTCCCTACAATACACAGATGAGGTCGTCCTTTCAAATGTGTACTGTCACAGTACTAAACTCAGACTTTTAATGTAGCATATGCATATTATCAGAAATAATTTCTTACTTCATACATTAATTTCAGTTGTTTGTAAATCATTTCTTATTTCACTCATTAACTTCAGTTGTTTGTAAATCATTTCTTACTTCATACATTAATTTCAGTTGTTTGTAACAAGATCTGTTGCTAACTCCTGTGGCAGATGTAGTTAATATGCAGCCTTGTGGAATTCCTAGCATCTTAGTCTGGGGTTTGAATCTGGTATTATATGTCTGTCTGACAAATAACTGTGTCAGTCATGAGTACCATAGGCAAAGGAATAACTTATGGCACAGTCTGTGGCCACATTTTTAAGGCCACCTTTTCCTAGGTAGGGGATCCATAACCATTACAATAGGAGAGTGCTGTTATCCCTTCAAGGGTTTTCTTTATGACACAACTGGTGTATGTATTCTATGGCTGTCAGCTCTCTGATGTTTGTCCTACTGTGGGCTTGAGTCTGGTAAGATGCAAATGTGGAGTATATCAGTGGTTCATCATAGCCATTAATTATTTTCCAACATATCATATTCAATAACTGCAGTCTATGCAAATATCTCCTAATGTATTTAC